>NC_092808.1:65209457-65285389 GCF_040954645.1 Diabrotica undecimpunctata
TCAGTGTAGGTCAAATATCGTTGAAAAATCAGCCTAATGCTGTTCTCCAAGAAACTCAACTGGGTTGAATTGTTGCAGGTGAAATAAATAATTGGTCTCGATGGTACCATTTTTCGTGTCATCTTACATTAAATAGTCCAATGTCGGACTTCAATTTAAATCGCTTCTGGGAAATGGAAGAAATTCCAAGCATCAAAATTTTCTCACCGGAAGAAAAGGCATGCGAAGAGTATTACCAGTGTCACACTACTCGAGATGTTAACGGTAGATACATCGTAAGGTTGCCATTTAATGACAAAAAATCTAAATTAGGTGATTCATACAATAGCGCGTTAAAACGCTTTTATTCGCTAGAAAATCGTTTTCGTAATGATCCTGTTTTGCAGATGGACTATTCTGCTTTTTTGACCGAGTGTGAGAAATTAACACACATGTCTTATACAAATGATGTAAATGGCCAAGAAATTGGATTTTATCTTCCTCATCATGCGGTATTAAAACAAGATAGTCTCTATCTATCTATATAAGGATTTTTACAGCTGTCGCTGCCTTCCTTCTTTCAGCCAACGTCTCCAGTCCTTTCTGTTCTGCCATTCTTCATCTCTAAGGTCTCGTCTTTCCATGGCCTCGTCCATTTTATCCCTCCATGATCTTCGGGGTCTACCTCTTTTCCTCCTTCTTATTGGGCTCCAATCTGAAATATTTGCTATCCACCTTGTATGATCTGTTCTTCTCACATGTCCATATCAAATTAAACGTTTTTCTTCGATGTAGCTGAGTATGTATTGTTCTACTGCCATTCTTCGTTTTATCTCCTCATTTCTGATGCGATCCATTTTTGTCACTCTTCAGCTTCTTCGTATGAACTCCATTTCAGTTGCTGTGATTTTAGACCATATAACGAGATAGTCTTACAACTAAAACTCGGGTAGTTTTTGACGGCTCGGTAATAACGTCAACGCGAATATCGCTCAATGATACCTTAATGGTCGGTCCCAAGCTGCAGGATGACTTATTTTTCATTCTTCTTCGTTATCGTCAACATATATTTGTATTGGCAGCCGACGCAGAGAAAATGTATCGCCAAATTCTTGTACATCCCGATGACGCCGTTTATCAAAAACTTTTATTTCGGAAAAATCTACAAGAGCCAATCAAAACGTACATCCTTAATATTGTCAGGTACGGTACCGCTCCAGCATCATATTTATCATCTCGGGTTTTTAAGCAATTAGCTCAAGATGAGGGTTTTGCGCATCCTCTCGCAGCTATCGCATTAAACAGAGACTTTAACGTCGATGATCTTTTCACTGGTTCAAAGACCCGCTTAAAAGTGTCCACTTTGCGAGAAGATCTTATCGCATTTAAAAAAAGGCGGTTTTCTTCTTCGGAAATGGGCATCAAATGATAGCTCTTTACTAGTTGATCAAAATAAACACGATGAGAGTACTCACATGTCTCTAGATCCTAATGTCACCATAAAGGCAATAGGAATTCAATGGAATTCTCGCGAAGATACTCTATGTTATAATTCCGTCATTTCAAGTATCGCAACTGTAACGAAACGCTCTATTTTGTCGCAAATCACAAAATTGTTTGATCCGCTGGGATTGTTGGGCCCAGTTATCATATACGCAAAAATAATTATGCAAACGTGCTGAAAATCAAGAGTCACCTGGGATGAATCACTTCCGATCGAAATTCACGTTTTATTATTGTCATTTTAGGCTTATTTAAAACTTGTCGAACATTTAAATTATCTTCGTTGTATTACAATACCAAATCCCGTCGATATCCAAATTCATGGCTTTTGCGATGCCAGCGAAAAAGCTTATAGCGCTTGTCTTTATTGTCGTTCTGTGGATTCTGAGGGAAATATTTTTGTGCGATTGATTTGCGCAAAATCTCGCGTGGACCCCCTCAGCTCAATATCGTTAACTCTACTTATTACTTCTAGCTCGGCTCTATGCAACGCTTTAGCATTCTCTTTTACTTAAAGTCAGCGGTACTTACTTCTGGTCGGACTCGACAATCACTCTTCACTGGATAAATAACCAGCCGTATCTTCTTCGCATATTTGTCGCCAACTGGGTTGCGGAAATACAAAGATTAACTAGTTGGTGTCATTGGCAGCACGTTCCCTCGTTAGACAACCCGGCAAATTTTTTATCGCGCGGTCAACTTCCCTCCAAATTTTTAGAAAATAATATTTGGCAAATCTTGGTTATCGCGAACCCAGTCTTCATGGCCGAAAGGAGTTTTGGATTCGATCGAAATTCCCGAACTAAAGATGGTAAGGCCTCAATCAATAAAGTGTATGCAGGTTTTATTGAATAATAATAATATTTTAGAAAAATACAGCTCGATGTATAAATTATTTCTCGTGCTTGCCTATGTTCGTCGATTTATTTTCAACGCAAAGTTGAAGGGAAAAGATAAGCGCAATTTAAACGAGCTAAATGCTCAAGAATTGGTCGATTCGCAATCTTTAATAATTAAGATAACGCAATTCTCGGAATTTTCAAAAGAAATTAATTCTTCAAAAAACAAAGATTTCGTTATTGGTAAAGGTAAATTGGTGCTTTTAAATCCAGTCCTAGATAACAACATAATCTTAAGGGTTGGTGGCAGACTTAATAGATCCTCGTTATCTGAGTCGCAAAAACATCCAATCTTGCTGCCAGCTAATCATTACATTACTCGACTAATTATACGTATAGAACACGTAAAATTAAAACATACTGATACTCAAACCACCTTATACTCCGTGCGCCAAATTTATTGGCCTTTAGACGGACGTAATGTAACTCGAAAAATTTTACATCGACGCATCCCTTGTTTTCGCGTAAAACCTCGTCCGGCTAACCATAAAATGGGTATTCTTCCCGAATACTGAGTAACTCCTTCTCGACCTTTTCTTAAAACCGCAGTCGATTATTGTGGTCCATTGTTTATCAAGAAGAAAAGGTTCCGCAATCGTAGACGATTAAAGGTATACGTCGCAGTGTATGTATGCATGTCTATACGAGCAGTTCATTTAGAATTAGTAAACGACTTAACCACCAAAGCATTTTTAGCTAGATTTCGCCGTTTTTGTGCTAGACGAGGAAAATGTGCAGAAGTATATTCGGATAACGCTACCAATTTTGTGAGAGCAAGTCGCGAGCTGTACGAATTATTTAACTCGTCAGATTATCAAAATGCCATTAGAAATTTTATACCGCCCAAATCTCCCCACTTTGGAGGAATTTGGGAAGCCGCGGTTAAGTCCTTTAAGAATCATTTAATTCGCACTGTAGGTGATACTTTGTTAACATATGAACAATTAGAAACCTATCTTATTAAAATAGAAGCAATATTAAATTCTCGTCCTAGTTCTCCTATGTCGTCTAACCCAAATGAACTTCCATCCCTTACCCCTGAACATTTTTTAATCGGTGGTCCGATGACAAGCTATCCTGAGACTGACTTTTTGGATATGTCAGCCAATAAATTATCAGCTTGGCAGCACGCCCAGCAGTTGAAGTAGCACTTCTGGAAAGGATGGTATAAGGAATATCTTCATCGATTGATCAGCAGCAATAATTTTAATGCTACTGATAATGGAATAGTGGTAGACGCTTTGGTGTTATTTCTTGACGACAATTTGCCACCGTTACAATGGGCAGTTGGACGCATTATGTCGGTGCACCCTAGGGAGGATGGCATTGACACAGTGGCAACTGTGGCAACTCTTAAAGTTTGGGTAAATTAGCTTCCTGAAATCTATTAAAAGATTAAAATGTTTATCAGTTTTATATTTCTGGGGAATATTTGTAGATAATCATCCCTGCCTTTAGAAATTCGATTAACATTTATAGTTAATCGAATCAAGCGGTTCATTGTTTTCGTGCCCCCTATGTATTTATGTATTTCTGAGAAGGACAATTCGTGCTTGCCCAAGATAAAATTTGATAGTTTTTAGAAACGCCCTCCCCTCCACTAGCGGCTTCTGTTAGACGTTTTGTAATGTATTTTTAGGAGTATCATTCGAAACTCGGTTCTGTACACACGTTTAGCTTAATCGATAAAAGTAATATCAAAATTGTCGTCATATATTATTTTAATTTGATAAAATAGTATTTTATAGCAAATATATCTCACGGTAAATTAACCGTGAGCCGAACACTATCCTCATAATTACTTAGTTGTAATTTATCTATTGTTGGTAATTTATGTCGTGTAAAAATACAAGCACTCAATTTGTTTGGAGAAATTTCAAATCCATTTTGATGGAACCAATATTTTACAAATCATGTATTTTACCTAATGTTTGCATACAATTATTATGTTTTTGGAACATGAGTAAATAAGA
Organism: Diabrotica undecimpunctata; assembly: GCF_040954645.1. Lineage (NCBI taxonomy): Eukaryota > Metazoa > Arthropoda > Insecta > Coleoptera > Chrysomelidae > Diabrotica > Diabrotica undecimpunctata. The sequence goes on from NC_092808.1 coordinate 65,213,812, forward strand.
AAATCATCAGCATATTGTATTATCTTCAAAGTACAGTTTTTAATGTGACTGTTATACATTCAGCTGAAGTCAGCAGTAGAGAGATTAGATAATAAAGGACTCAAGATTGATCCTTGGGGCAGTCCTAAATTATTGTATTGTGGACCTATGAGACCACCACTATTTAATCTAAGGGTGCGTTCATTACGGAGACCATCGCATGGTATCCTCGCCTAGATCATAGAACTGACAGTGAAGTGAACGCTCGCATTTACAATAATGCATTTATTTTACCTGGCGATCGATACGATGCTCGGAGCGAGGGACGGTGGTCGGCGCCTCGTAGTGTCGATCCTAGAGCACTAGGCTCGAGGGACGAGGATCGAAAAAATACTAAGCTTTAAAACTATGTTCCAAGTCTATGGTCCGATACCTAGCTCGGGCTGGGCGCTGTGCGTTGACGGTGAACGCTGGCAGTTTTAAAATAATGCATTTATTTTACGTGGCGATGATAATATGATACCATCCTATGGTCCGAACGAGGGTCGGCGCCTCGTTATGAGCGCGCACTAAGATAAATTCCTACTGGAATAAAAATTACAATTTGTTTTTGCTAACGAAGATGGTATTTAGAAATTCTTGACTAATTTTACAACTAAAATATCAAGACATACTCTATCATATGCTCCCTATACATATTGCAGATAAGTAAGTGTTATCTCTAAACGTGTTCTGAATATCTGTCACTAAAGTTGTCTGTCACTAAAGGGCATCTAAAGTACTTTTTCCTTTTTTGTACCCAAATTAATGATCAGAAAGTAAGTTATTTTTTTCGAATTACCATTACCATGTCTCATTAATCATTCGTTCTTAAGTTCTGAGCAGACACTACATAAGAGATATAGGTCTATATAATTGCGTTAAGTTGCAATTTTTACCTGCTTTTACCTCTCGAACTTGAGAAACTAAGCTTTTATTGTTGTCTACTTCTTCGTTCAATCATTATACTTTTTATCTTTTTTGTTTTTTACAAACAAAACACTTTTTCGATATTGTCAAATAATCAATATTTTTACAATTTACAAAACTTTTCAACAAACTTTACCACAAGTATGATTATCAGTTTTAGTTTGACCACACTGAATACATAACTCTTGGGAACTTTTGCACTGATTTGAGACATGCCCAAATTTAACCCTACCAAAAAATTGTTCGACAGGCAAATAAACTCTGTTAAAGGCTATATAGTTAGGTAAAACATTACCGTCAAAATTACAAGTATTTTTTTTTCTATAAAGTCAATTTTATCTTCTCTTTGTACCGTACGCTTTATGCTAGAAATATGTATAACCTTAGACGTGGATTTAATTTTTTCCCTAAGATAATTAATGTCATATTAAGTATCTACATCCCTAACTTAGCTTTTAATCTCTATTAAATGATTTGGTATGCATGCTCTTAAATTTTTGCTTGCTACGATTTCTGGAAATACTTTTATTTCCTTAATATTTGTCAGTTTTAGAATGTTAAATAATATATGGCCTATTGTCGTGGAATGTAGTCTGCCCAAGTTTTCACTTTCAATTTTTTTAAATATATACCCAAATATTATCTAAATTGTGCTTATCTAAGACCAGGTTAAAACATTTAATATCCATTTTATTTTTTATGGACAGAGTAGTACTTTCATTTGTACCTCTTATTTGAAAATTATTATATTCCATCGCACAATTTATTCTTTTACCGATGTCCACCATCCCATTAATTTAAATTATTTATTAACATTAGAAAACAATGAGGTTTTATATAGATTATTGTATAAACATGTTTTAGATATTAAACTCAAATTGTAATTGTAAATATAGAGTAAGTAATTCTTTGTAATTTGTTGGGAAAAAAAAATGAAAAAATAAAAAAAAAAAAAAATAAAAAAAAAAGAAAATAAAAAAATAAAAAAAAAAAAATAAGAATAATAAAATAAAAAAAAAATTAATAAAAAAAAAGAGAAAAAATGAGGAACTTGGACAGTCCACAGTAAAGTAGCTATTGAATTAAGTAGATAGCTGCAGAAGAGTTTGCTGTGGAACTCTGAGGACCTCAACACCTATTTTATAATTATAAATAACTAAAAAGCACCTGATAGAAAAAAAAAAAAAATAGAAACAAATTACAAAAAAAAAAGACTATGTATTAGAGATAAATACTACTTAGTAATAGATTTAGGATAAGATTGTATAAGAAACAATGACTAATGAAAAAATGAGTAAAAATTGTAAGATTGGCGAATGGATTTAGTGTCCGCAGTCATATAAACCCAAACAAACAACAACAACAATCGTTCACATTAATAAAGTGATTTTTCGTGAGAAAGTAAGTCCTTAATAATCCTTGGGAACAATTTAGTTTGTTTATTAAAAAATTTCACTAAGTTATTAAATTTGTTTACCATGTTACTAAATTTACTTATTTACTAAGTAAAACTTCTTGACCTCTTGACATCTAGCTTCCTTAATTATATTGAGGTTTAGTTATTTCTTGCATAGTTTATACGCAGATACAGTGTTGTATCATCTGCATACCCCTTTAAAATTGAAATGTAGTATATAATATTATCTGACCCTGCTATAACTCTTAAATAAGTACTGATTTAAATTATTTTTTCTTTATCGGTATTGGCTCCATCTAGACACTTGTATTCTTATACCGATTTCGTTGACGTTATTAGACGAATTTAAAGTTTAAGGGGGGTAGTGAAGCGAACTGGTACCAAATTCCAGTAACTTAAGTAATCTTGTGGAAAACTGTAAACAAATTCTGTAGGAAAGAGTATCATGGTGAATGAAAGCAAAAATATTGTTTTTCTGAAGAATAGGGGGTTAGACTAAAGATTAATTTCTCCTTCCTTAGAAACATCGATAAGGCAGTGTATACCCCAAAACCCAATAAATAAATTAGATAAATACAAAATCGGCATATTCATATAAAAAATCACAGCGTCTGGAAACAATATTCGTTCCTAAAGAGCAAATCTAAGGTACTGAATTATCAGACATACAGTAACCAGCATGAAGAAAACCAGTAAAATAAAAAAATAAGAAAAGATGAGAATATGCAAATAAAAGTACAAGTAATGACAAAGACAAAAAGGAAAAAGAAATCGAACAAAGTTAAAAGCAGGAACAGAACGAGAATGAAAGACAAACCCGAAGTAGACACAAGATAGTTTACAAGAGTATGTAATGTAAGAACCCTTTACGAAACTGGCAAATTGGAGAAAGATACCTAAGAGATTAATAAGTACAAGTTAAATATTGTTAAACTAAGCGAAATACGATGGCATGGTAGTGGATCAACCCGAGTACACAAACACAAATGTAAATGGTAAACACAAAAAGGGACTGGCAGTAATGCTAGAGCAAAAGGTAAGAAGGCTCTTACAGAGAGGGGGCCAGTATCGGTAAGGATTATTTTAGCTAAACTCAAGGTAAGATATTATAGCATTACAGTAGTAAATATATATGTTCCTATAAGTAAAAACGACGAAGATGAGAATGAAGAATTTTATAATCAACTATAAATAACGTATAAATGGATTAATAATAAATGTAGAAGAGATATAAAAATAATAATTGGAGACTTTAATGCTAAAATACCCAATGATAATACAGGACATAAAAAAATGATAGAAAAAGAGGAAATAGGGGAGGAAAACGACAATGGAAATGGATTACTAGAATTTTGTAAACAAAATGAACTTGTATTAGGTGGAAGTATCTTTAAATATAAGCGGATATATGAGGAAACATGAATATCGCTAAGAGGGGGGTACAAGAATAAAATAGACTACATAAGACTACATAACAATTGAATATAAATGAAGAACCTGATTTCAAGATTAAGAGGTGCTGATGTGCGTTCGGACCACATGCAAGTCAGAGCGAAATTAAGAATGAAGTTAACCAGATGTAAAACCAAACAACCAACAGAAGAAAAAAATACAACGTCGATGCTCTAAATCCCAAGCAAGTATAAGAAATAAATTCACTGACAAACTAGCAATTAACCGAACTGTATCAGAACAAACTGGGGAGTCATGACAAGAGACATGAAAGCATTTTAAAGGAGTAAGAAAATACAGCAAAGAAAAGTCGGATTAAAAAAAATAAATAAGAAATAAGTAACTAAAGATAATCTACAACTGATAGAAGTAAGGAGAAAAATCAAAAAATAAATCCTACAAACGGAAGGAATAAAAGAAGAGAGGACACTTAAAAGGAAATAAAAGGCAAAAAACGCATATACAATCAGACGAAACCTAATATTAAAAGTACAAAGAAATATACGAGAAGTAAAGGATAAACAAATAAACAGAATAAAAAATAATACAAAGATGGAAGAAATAATTGGAGAAAATATATGCTTAACATGAAATAACACTAGTCACAGAAGACGTAGAAGAATCACAAAGAAGAAGAGTTAGAAGTGGATATTAGAGAAATTGCAAGGAACGAAATTGGAAACATACTAAAACATCTAAAAAATGGCTAAGCTGCAGTAATCAACAATATATCCATTGACTTAATAAAAGCAGATACTGAGCAATTAACAGAAATGTTTATCAAAAGAGTGAAAGAAGGAGTTTAAAAAAATATCAAAAAAGGGAGAACTAATTAAATTCAATAATTGGCGTGCAACAATACTACTGTAGCATGTTGAAATTACTTAAAATATCTAAGACGTCCCTGGGCCAAGTATTAAATATTCCCCAATTTTGTTTACATTGGAAGGTAAAACAAGAAAAATTCCAAAATATGATATTATCGATTTGTACGTGTTATTTTTACAATTTGAAAAGTAGTTTGACTCAAGGTCGTTTTATTATATGTTTAACGAAAAATTTGGGTTGTTCCGGTTGCGAGAACAGGTTAGATTTGAAAGGGGAGAGAAACTGGCCCCGGCCGATATTGAGGTCGAGGGGAATTCAAGTCAGGTTGAAAAGAGTAACGAGAGTGGTCAGACGTAGTTATGTAGTTTGCAGAAGTCGGCAAAATTTGTTGAAAATAGTAATTTTTACTCTATGTAATATGTCAGTTTAAAAAGAGTAATCACTATTTTTCTAAGTACCTAAGAGATTTGTGTCGTGTACAACAAATTTGTAAAATGCCCACGTGTTCCAATTTTTTTAAGAAGCCATGTCCAAGATTTACATTTGGTGCCGCTTCAACCTCATTATGTCTGTCCCTGGTCTGGGACTATAGAAGCAGTTTTTTTGTTCGTGTTCAGAGATTTTCCACCCAGTTTGTTTCTACCCCCAGAAATGTTAATAAGTCCAGTTTACAACTCAAGTGAATTTTAGTAAAAATCAAGGTATTTTTTTTGTGTTTAAACTTTCAAAGTAAAAATAGACATTTTTTTTTCTAATATTTGCTTTCGTTAAAATTTAAGAATCTGTAATAATTAAAATTATATGTTGTGTTTTTTAGGAAGGAAGAACCTTTCTTTCCTCCAGCAGGAAGTTTTCTCGAATCGGCGACCATTTTAAATTACTAGAGGTCTTTCTTGTTGTTTTTGTAACCCCTTTGTCTAGGAGATTTATGTAAGTATCCATTTCTTTCATTTTGTAGGTGCCCCAATCCGACCCCTTGCCATTTACTTATCCACGACCAGCTCTCCAAATAAGCCCTGAGTGCCGTTCGCACAGTTTCGTTTATTTTACTTGCCGTATCTCCACCCCAGTAACTTCTGTTCCAATTTCCAAACCCCTATAATTATAGCCTATGTGGTAGGCAAAATATTTCGTTATACTACTAAACACCGCATCCAAAGTGTTGACCAAAATCATATTGGAAAGATTGAAGCACGAACTGGATAAAAACTGAGAAGTAACCAAGCAGGCTTTCATGTCAAACGCTTCACCATTGATTACTTTGGACTATCTCTTAAAGCAAACCAACTAATGGAATAAAGATATTGATGTAACTTTATCGAGTTTGTAAAAGCCTTCAACCGCGTGAATAGGATATAAATGTGAAAAATCCCAAGATTATATAAGATACAACTAAAAATCGTAAACTTTATTAAACTCTTTTACGAAAAATATAAAGCCAAACTGAAATACGCAGGTGAAGTAACAAAAGAAATAACTGTAGAAAGTGGAGTCAAATAGGGTAGTGTGCTATCCTCTACCCTATTTCTTCTTCTGATAGCTTGGGTAATGAGAAAAGTAACTGCCGATCGACTATGCATCCGATGAAACCTATTCATCAGTTAGAAGAATAAAAATTTGCAGATGACGTCTGCCTACGAACTGAACACCGAAGTCATATGTAAATAAAAATTGACAAGTTGGCGCAGGCCTCTGACAAGTTTTTTTTGAGTTTATTCGAAGATCGGACTCCGAATAAACGCAGAAAAAACTAAATTCTTAAGAAATAAAAACCACTCAAATAGTAAATAATGATAAATGGTATGGAACTAGAAAATCTTGAAGATGTATTGGCCCAATAGAATAACTAATACAAAACTAAGAAAAAGAACAAAGCTGTGACGATAATATATTTTATCGTCTAGAGTACGGCTATTTGTTAAACAAAACATGTTTTTGTTCCGTCTCGAATAATATAAAAGTCAAAACTGAAAGACAGCTAACCATTCTCGATGCGTTGAGTTGAGAATATCTGACCTTGGGGACAGGTGTGTTGAACATGTCCCAAATCCTTCCGAACCCAGTCGATCTGGCGCGTTGAGCGAGATTGACAATCCTTCCTCTGACTGCGTCAATCTGGTGCGTTGAACGATTTTCGTCGGATTGCCCCAATCCGACCCCTTGCCATTTACTTATCCACGACCAGCTCTCCAAATAAGCCCTGAGTGCCGTTCGCACAGTTTCGTTTATTTTACTTGCCGTATCTTCACCCCAGTAACTTCTGTTCCAATTTCCAAACCCCTATAATTATAGCCTATATGGTAGGCAAAATATTTCGTTACACTACTAAACGCTGCATCCAAAGTGTTGACCAAAACCATATTGGAAAGATTGAAGCCCGAACTGGATAAAAACTGAGAAGTAACCAAGCAGGCTTACATGTCAAACGCTTCACCATTGATTACTTTGGACCATCTCTTAAAGCAAACAAACTAATGGAATAAAGATATTGATGTAACTTTATCGACTTTGTAAAAGCCTTCAACTGCGTGAATAGGATACAAATGTGGAAAATCCCAAGATTATATAAGATACAACTAAAAATCGTAAACTTTATTAAACTCTTTTACGAAAAATATAAAGCCAAACTGAAATACGCAGGTGAAGTAACAAAAGAAATAACTGTAGAAAGTGGAGTCAAATAGGGTAGTGTGCTATCCTCTACCCTAATTCTTCTTCTGATAGCTTGGGTAATGAGAAAAGTAACTGCCGATCGACTATGCATCCGATGAAACCTATTCATCAGTTAGAAGAATAAAAATTTGCAGATGACGTCTGCCTACGAACTGAACACCGAAGTCATATGTAAATAAAAATTGACAAGTTGGCGCAGGCCTCTGACAAGTTTTTTTTGAGTTTATTCGAAGATCGGACTCCGAATAAACGCAGAAAAAACTAAATTCTTAAGAAATAAAAACCACTCAAATAGTAAATAATGATAAATGGTATGGAACTAGAAAATCTTGAAGATGTATTGGCCCAATAGAATAACTAATACAAAACTAAGAAAAAGAACAAAGCTGTGACGATAATATATTTTATCGTCTAGAGTACGGCTATGTGTTAAACAAAACATGTTTTTGTTCCGTCTCGAATAATATAAAAGTCGAAACTGAAAGACAGCTAACCATTCTCGACGCGTTGAGTTGAGAATATCTGACCTTGGGGACAGGTGTGTTGAACGTGTCCCAAATCCTTCCGAACCCAGTCGATCTGGCGCGTTGAGCGAGGATGACACTCCTTCCTCTGACTGCGTCAATCTGGTGCGTTGAACGATTTTGGCGTATTCTTTCTATCTGGTGTGTTGAACTAGGTAGACATCCTTATCCCTGTCCAAGTACTCGCACTGTGTTGAGGTACGAGTACGACTTCAATTCCTCGATCGCCGTATTTTGGTATCGTCACACCCATCTATCGAAATAAATAAACAGTACGTCTTTGTATTCGAACATTGTATTTAGTAGGTACTTAACGATAATTACTTTTTTATTTGTATATGTAAATCCGAAATAAATGCCATACAATCGAATCCTGTTTTTCTCTGGCTGAATTATACTACCTGACATCACAAATGGCGCCCGAGCAGTAATTTTTTTTTAAATAAATAATAATTAAGGCATTTATACGATTTGAACAAATATATAAATTATGTCGGACTTGGAAGATACGGTAGGGTTAGAAATAACGGACGAGACAGTAAGATGGGTATATAAATTAAAGAAAGAGGAATTACAAAATGTTATGGCTAAATTTAATTTAGACACAATAGGGAAATTGGACGAACTGCGGTCAAGAACAGTCATTCACTTACTCTCGAAAAATACCGACACAAATACGAGGGGCGGATCGGAAGTTCCAGAAATGGATGATACACAACCTGAAAATAAAAATCATAGCGAAATAACGGACACAGTTAGAAAATGGGGATTATATTTTGACGGATTCAAAGATCCCACAGAATTTTTAGAACAACTATACGAACTCAAAATCTGTTACCAAATTCAAGACGATGCTTTATTAAAGGCACTACCAGAAGTATTTAGGGGAAAAGCAATATTATGGTTCCGAAACAACTTTAACTTCTGGGCAAGTTGGAACGATTTCACGGTAGACTTCATCCTTGCATTTCAATCAGCAAATTGGCAAGATGAATCAGAAGATCAAATCAGAACAAGAACTCAGAAATTAAATGAACGTTTTAAAGATTTTCTATTAGACCTTCAAACTCTAATCAGAAGATACGGCAAAATGGACAAAACACAAGAACTAAAAAAATTTACAAAAACATGCTCCTGCACTACAAATTATATATCAAGGAAAACAATATCACTTCCGTTAAAGACTTAATACGCCAGACTGAAGAATACGAAATAATCCAAAACGGCATCCAGAAAATAGAGGTAGATAACACGCCACAAAAGAACAACTCCCGATTTAATACAACATACCATAACACACCACACAAAATCATAAATTTCGATAGGCGGACGTGTTGTTGGAATTGTGGAAAGAGAGGTCATAACCGTAATAAATGCCGTTCAACTCCGATACTCTTTTGCAGTAGATGCGGAACGTTAAATATATCACACAGAGATTGTAGGTGCTCCAACACGGGAAACGACAAAAGGGTCGAGACACTCAGAGGCATCTCGAACCCAAAACAGAATTAAGGTCCTCTGTCACGTCCAGCCGTAACCAGACAACCAATACTGACAACAGTCTACATTGCTCAATATCCTTTCCAATCGGAGAAACGTTCCATGCGCTGTTAGATACCGGATAACAGAAATCATTTATCGGAGAAGCAGTTCGGAAAATACTATTAGAAGATAACTTAACCGAAGAAGAAGAGGAAAGAACAGATATTAGGCTTGCAGACGGTAGCACGCAAAAAATAAGACACAGCTATCATACCATATGCCTAATCAACAACGCGTGGCGACAGATTAAGTTTTACTACATGCCACATCTTTTCTCAGAAGCGATACTGGGCATCGATGACATGCGAAAATGCAGACTCTGTATCAATTTTTAAACAAACTGTCCCTACGATATCAACAACAGTACAGTCAACAACGCCGAATTTCCAATACAAGCCAATGAGTTGGATTCCGCAACACAGGAACAAGTAATCAATAACTTCACAGAAAATATTCACAACGATGGCATCACGAAAACTCAATTCAATATTAAACCCACTTTAACTAAAGCACAGCAAAACAAATTGGAGCTTTTCTTGCAAAACGAAGTGGCCAAATTTGACAAAATAAAAGGAGTAACCCCGTTAATCAAACACACTATTAAACTGACACACAACACGCCAATAAAACAAAGATACAGACCAAGAAACCCAGCCATGCAGAAGATCATAAACGACGAAATTGATACCATGTTGAAAGAAGAAATAATAGAAGAATCGAACAGCCCCTATAGCTTACCTATTGTATTAGTAAAGAAGAAAAACGACAGTTATCGATTTTGCATAGATTTCAGACGTATCAATGAAATCTCCGAGAAAGACGCATATCCACTTTCATATATCAATCACATACTAGACAAATTAAAGGCCGCGAAATACATTTCAACACTTAATCTGAAAAACGGGCATTGGCAAATACCACTAGCAGAAGAAAACAAGCCTTTAACAGCATTCATAGCCCCGGGGAAAGGTTTATTTCAATTCAGAGTCCTTCCTTTCGGACTACACGCAGCTTCAGCCACATTCCAACGCCTATTGGATTCAGTTATAGGACCAGAAATGGAACCCTACGCGTTCGATTACCTAGACGACATCATAGTTCTAGGAGAAACATTCGAAGAACACTTGCAAAATTTAAAACAAGTCTTCAAAAGGTTACAAAACGCAAAGCTAAGAATTAATTTAGAAAAATGCGAGTTCTGCAAAGACGAAATTGTATACCTCGGCCACGTAGTCAATAGAAAAGGAATCAAAACCGACGAAAACAATGTTAAAGCCATCATCCAATACCCAGCCCCAAAATCTATCAAACAACTAAGAAAATTCCTGGGAACCACATCTTGGTACAAACGTTTTATTCATGATTATTCTTCGATCATAGCACCACTAACACAATTATTAACAAAGAAACATAAGTGGAATTGGGGCGCAGAACAATCGATTGCTTTCGAGAAAATAAAAAAATTACTTACACATGCTCCCGTACTGATTTGTCCAGATTTTACCAAGAGATTCTTTCTCCAAACAGATGCATCAGACTACGGTCTCGGAGTAGCTCTGATCCAAAAAGACGAACAAGGATACGATCGAGTCATAGCTTACGCCAGCAGATCTTTATCAAATGAGGAAAAAACTACAGTGTAACAGAAAAAGAACTAGTAGCCATCGTATATGGAATAGAGAAAATGCGTCCATACTTGGAAGGCTATCAGTTTTCAGCCGTAACTGATCACCAGAGTTTAAAATACCTACAATCAATAGAAAATCCGTCAGGAAGATTGGTCAGATAGGCCATGGCTTTACAACAGTTCGATATCGACGTCATCTACCGCAAAGGAACGCAGAATCATTTAGCTGACGCACTCTCCCGAGAACCAGTAGACGCAATTAGTACTGTTACACTTGGAGAACTACAAAATGATTGGTACAAAAAGAAAATAGAGGAGGTTAAAAACAACCTACAAAGATTCCCAGATTATATGATAAAAGACAGTCAACTATACCGACATTTCTGGGATAAATATGACTACAAAGAAACAGAGTTATCTAATCCGTGGAAGCTCTGTATTCCATCAAATAAACAAAAACAGCTAATATCCGAAAACCACGATACGACAACGTCCGGACGTTTAGGCATAGCCAAAACAATTGCAAGACTGTCACGAAAATACTACTGGCCTAACATGTTTAGAGATACAGCAAAGTTCGTCAGAAATTGTCACAGCTGTCAAATATACAAACCCTCACAACAACAAACTCCCGGAAAAATGTATTCAACCTCAATCCCAGAACGACCATGGCATACCGTCACCACCGACATGATTGGACCACTGCCAAGATCAAGCAAAGGCAACATCTACGCAATCGTTTTTCAAGACACTTTTTCGAAATGGGTAGAGATTGTCCTAGTAAGACGAGCCACAGCCAGTGTTGTGTGTGAAGCTCTAAAAGATAAAATAATAATGAAATTCGGATGTCCGACCAAACTCATCTCAGATAATGCAACTTTGTACGAAAACAGAGAATTCAAAAGTTTACTAAAAGAATTTAACATCGAAAAACACGAGATACCGCCATATTCACCACAGAACAACCCAGTCGAAAGAACAAACAGAGTAATCAAGACAATGATAGCCCAATTCTGCGATAACAATCACAAGAAATGGGACACGTACATACCAGAACTGACTTTTGCTATTAACTCCGCAAAACACGACTCCACCGGATTCTCTCCAGCTTATTTAAATTTCGGCCACGAACTAGACATACCCAGTAAGTTAGTAGACACGCCTAATCCATCCGACATAATCCCACCATCGTGCAAGTGGAACAAATTAAGAGAGACATTCGACTTAGTGAAAATAAATTTGGCCAAAGCTTTTACATCACAAAGCCACTACTACAATCTGCGCCGCATAGAATAGACACCAAAGATCGGCGACAAGGTCATGAGAAAGGTTTACACCATTTCTAATGCTGCCAAACAACTAAACGCCAAATTAGCTCCTTAATTCTCCGGTCCATATACTATTCACAAAGTATTATCAAAAGTAATTTTTCAGTTGAAAGACGCAACGGGAAAAACAGTCAACAAAGTTTAAATAAAAAATTTGAAACCGGCTCACGACGATAACATATAATCCCAACCAAACACAACCACTACCTTAACCATCCCCACCACCCATTTTACCACAAGTTATAAGACAACACGCCTGTATTGCAGGAACAGTATGGAAAACAGCCCTCTGCCAGACAGCCCTATTAGAAGACCACCGCTGACTCCAGGCAAAAACTGCGAAATAACAAACAGCCCTGCGTTCCACCAAATGGAAGACATTTTGGAAATTCCAGAAATAATGCGCCCGTTATCGGACAGTGCAAATATATTATAGCAACCCCAAAATAAAATTCAAATACAGAGGCACATATGGGGGTAACACAATTGAATAACCCTATAACATCAGTAAAAGTGTCCATACCTCTCAAGTCACTGCTGCCACCAAATTTGAAAGGAAAAGGATCATACCGCCTAAGACTGACAGCAACAAACCCGATCCGGATAAGGTACAACCGCGAGTGTTAGTGCTAGTAAGTGAGGTAGTTGTCGTGCGGAAGACGTTTTTGGTTTTTCGTAGTTGAATATGTAATTGGGTATATGTATATGGTATTTATTATGTTAAAAAGATGTTTTGTTTTATATTTTTATAGTTGTAAGTTGTATATAGGAAAGGGCTATAGTTAAAAATTTTGTTCAAAATTTTTCTTTAGGAGAGGGGGGTGTGACGATAATATATTTTATTATCTAGAGTACGCCTATGTGTTAAACAAAACATGTTTTTGTTCCGTCTCGAATAATATAAAAGTCGAAACTGAAAGACAGCTAACCATTCTCGACGCGTCGAGTTGAGAATATCTTACCTTGGGGACAGGTGTGTTGAACGTGTCCCAAATCCTTCCGAACCCAGTCGATCTGGCGCGTTGAGCGAGGATGACACTCCTTCCTCTGACTGCGTCAATCTGGTGCGTTTAAACGATTTTGGCGTATTCTTTCTATCTGATGTGTTGAACTAGGTAGACATCCTTATCCCTGTCCAAGTACTCGCACTGTGTTGAGGTACGAGTACGACTTCAATTCCTCGATCGCCGTATTTTGGTATCGTCACACCCATCTATCGAAATAAATAAACAGTACGTCTTTGTATTCGAACATTGTATTTAGTAGGTACTTAACGATAATTACTTTTTTATTTGTATATGTAAATCCGAAATAAATGCCATACGATCGAATCCTGTTTTTCTCTGGCTGAATTATACTACCTGACATCACAATACAAATAAATATGACTACTACATACTTTAAGGACAGCAACATAGCCGAAACAAGCACTTAAATACCGACGAAGTGAAAGGAAGACCAGACAACAACTGGAAAGGAACTACAATGAAAAAGTTGAACTAAGATGGGGTGAAGTCAAAAACAGAGGAAGAAAGAGAACAAAATGGAAGAAAGTAGCACACAGTTTATCCAGAGAATGAACAAGAAAGAAAATGCGCTGACTCAGCCAATCAGCAATCTTACACTTTTGACCAAGAAATGCATAAGCGCCTAATAACCTACGAAGAGGGATGGAACTATAGAAAAAAAGACAGTTATACGAAAAATTATAGCAAAAATGGCTTTCTCTCTCTTTCCTTTTCTATTTCTCCGCTATTCATATGATGAACAAAAGTTGGCATAAAACTTACAAAAATTGCATAAAACATTATTTTATAAGTGCAAGTTTTTCAAAGAGGAAAGAGGCAGAAATTATACTACCTGTAGAAAATGAGCAAAACCCAGAACTCGACAAGATGACGGACAAAGATTTTTCAAGATTTGTTTCTTCGGACGATCATTTATCTGTCTTCGAAGATACTGAAGATTTACAGAACAACAATCGGGTAAAACAATATTTTTCAGAAAACATTAATACAGTGATTTATTAGAAATATACTTACCTGTAATATGAAAAAAAAATAATCCTCAAAATCCAATCATCCACTCAGTTCGTAATACGAAAAAAAAATAATCATCAAAATCCAATCATCCATTCGGTCAGAAGAAAAATAGCTTCAAACTTATGGTACATTTAAGTTGGTGATTTAACTATTTTCGACTTTGTTCAGATTGTTTAAAAACATGATTACTAATATTAAGTAAAAAAAAACATATTATTGAATAATTTATTTATTCTATATCATATTTTGCATTGATTTCCACTTTATACTGATTAATATTGATTACTGATTATTTGCACTAGTGTAATAAACATTTAATTTAAGAACCTAATTTAAATTGAAAAGGACTTAATTTTTTTAATTATTTTCTTATCGGTTCTTATCTTGGACAAGATAAGAATGGACTTATCACTGGACAAGTGAAAAATATATTTAAAGTTTTATAAAACAAATAATAAATCAAATATTCATTATCATTCTTTGACATTCTAGGTCAAACTGGTCCACCCATTTCTGTTTGGTCTACCTCTTTGTTTCTGACATTTGTTTGGTTCTTCTTACAACTTGCAATATTTTTACACATTATTGTGCTGCCTATTTCATGGTTAATTCCACTGTTTCGGCTTCGTTGTTTAACTCTTACTATGTACATTTTGTTTTATATTCGGGTATAACATACTGTCTTTCAGTAGTATGCGATATCTCCAGTAATTTTTGTTGCCTACCAGTATATTCTCCAATATTTCTGAGTTGTTTTTTTATTTTTTCACCTACATATTATTCCTTTATTCCTGTATATTCCAGTATTTAAAATTTTGTCTGAAATATGTAAGTTAGTTACTATCATGTGTTTCGTCTAATAATTTATTTCTCTCGACCTACTTGTTGATCTGCTTTTTATAAATCCTTGTTAGTAATCTCCAGTTTTTTCCTCTTTGTCTAGAATAATTATTTGTATATTAAGGGATATTGTATAAATCGTTTTATTTAGTCATAATATTTTTCTCTAGTTGTTACAATTTGTTGGTCCTCCCATCTTGAATACTGGTTTTACTCTAATCTCTACTTAGCCTTTAGAGAATTCTTCCCTTTCTTATACTCTGACCATTTTGTTATTTGTAGATGTTTACTAGTATTTTTAAATATAATATAAATATATAGAATTTTTAAAATTCTTTTATACTTGTACTTTGGTTACGTTTTCGCATTTCAAAAATTATATTCACCAATTCCTGAATCTTACACGGTTAGTGACACAGGTCAGGACTTGACCGTCAAGTACGTACCGCTAATAAAGCTAGTTGTCTTTTTTAATTGTTAGATTAATTAAAAGAGAATAAATAATTGATTTTAGAATTTAGATATAATAATGTTGCTTTAATTTTTTATTTATTTGTCTCAATTTAATTATATTTTTTTGGTGAACCTCACCTTCACCTACTTCACCTGGCCGGCCGCCGCTGCCTCCAATGATAAATGACTTTCGTGATTATCGCATAATATCAGTGGGCAATTGCATACTGCTTTTTTAGTGGTGGATGAAATGTTTAATAACTTCAACAAATAATACATAAGTCATCCAGCCTGATGGATTTGCCAAACCAAAAGTACCAGTGGGGGCTTCCTGCACCATGTGAGGCTTAAAGTGTAGGCTTTCGAACTGTGCATGTGCCTGTTTCGTCCAGATTAAATACTCGTGCTCTATCTGCAAAGTAAGGATTTTTGTACACTGCTTGCTAATTGTCAAAAAACAGTTTTACATTTGCCCTTGTGAAAGAAGTAGCTCAGGACAAACTACATCCCGCAGGCGTTCTTTGACTAAGCGATGGATTTTTTTTTTCAGAAACCCATAGAACCAATCTTGTCCTGCCGATTTGTTAGCATCCTATGCAATTTCATGTTTTATTTTATTTATTACTGCCATGTCATAGGTAACTTTCTTGAATTACGCCACTGGCAGACCATAAAACATTTTGGAACACACTAGCAAATACTCTCACAGTTTATTGTCTTTATTAAACAGTTGTCGGACATTGCAGTGCGAAACATACTTTAAATTTGTATCGCACTCATTGTCTTTGTTTTACATACCTAGATAATGTTACGTAGTTTACATTTTTTAATTCTGTTGCCCGCCTGATGGATTTGCCTTGACAAACGAGCTCTACTGCATCTTTCATGTCAGTCTCGAGAAATAAACCTTTATTGGTTTTTCTCTGACGATTTCAAACCATACTAGAACAAAAATTAAAATATTATTTTAATTAAATATTATTGGGGCACCTTGAAACGTTTCAAAGTGCTTTGTCGAGTTATGTTTCATTGTACCCAAACGTCCATATTTTCTATTTTATGGCAAATTTACAAAAAACATAACAATTATAGAAAAGAAAATGCATAAAAGCAATTCAGTAAATATAAACGTTTCGAATAACGCTACTCAAATAGACTAAATATTGAAGTTTTTACCTTAAAATCAAAGAATGTCCGCAGTAACAATTTAGTTTTGTCACACAGAAACACAATTTTCTCAGCCGCGTCCAAACTATAACTAGAATATAACGAAATAAAGATGACTAGTTCTGGTGTCGACCAAAGCGCCACTGACAGTACCAAGTTCTCATTTACTTGCCAGAATTTGAAATACGAACAATGTTTCAAGGTGCCCCGTGTTTCAACTCCCTTACCTATGTTTCAATAAGGATTACTTTATTGAGAAAATCAACCATTTTACGTTTTTTTTTTGACCATAACCATGCTGTTTCCTATAAGATCGGGGCCAAGCATGTCAACCATTAATTTTGAAAAGATAAAACCCAAAAACAACTTAGGTATAAGTGTCCGCAGAATTTTATAAAATAATTTTTTTGAAAACGATTTTCGGAGTGGAAATCAAAACGTTAAACATTAGTTAGTTACAAAGTTACAAATGTAATTTTCATTACGATCAATAATTATTGTAGCTTAGTCCCATATTATCACAGGGTTTAAATTAGACTTGCCACGAAGAAGTAGTTTCAGAACCTTGTTATCCATTCCATACTAACAATATTATACTATAAAGTATATTATAAGTTTATGTTACTCTAAAAAAAAGGTAATTTCAAATTAAGTTTTAAGTTTGGTAGAATAATTGTGCGTTATTATCCTTTTTTTTTATATTTGCCATAAACTAATATATCATTCTTTTTATATAAAATATTAATTTATTATATATAGTTATGGATCCTATTTGGATCGTGTAAGTCGTTAAGCTTTTAAAATGTTAATCTCTTTTTATGTACAATGTGAAAGATGTGATTATATAACTGATTAGTATGTACCTATTAGTATTTACTGTGAGGTATATAGTTTATTTTTAAACATCTTTAATTCATCAGATTAAATATATTTTAATTTTAAAATGTTACGCTCTACAAAAGGTATATGTGCTCTTGTGTGTTCAGCAGACGCCAAACAATTTTTAAAAAGAATTTACTTCCATATATCGAAAAACTCAGGCAGACTCTCCAAATTAATCTGCAAATATCTTCCTGTTTATGGATGGTCTGAATATAACTGCTTCATTGCCAATTCTCTGACAGCCAGTCGTAAATGGTCACGAATATTATAATGCATTCTCGAAAGTTTTTACTGTATATCGGTTAACTTTTAATGATAAGTAGACAGCTTAAACAATTAAAGAACTTGGTATACTTATATTAAGTATTAAATAATGAGTGTAGTACTATTATTTTTAATAAATTTTTATTTTATTTATGTTACTTTTATTAGTTTTTTTTTTATAAAAAATTAATGTTTAGTTTCATAAAATGTGGGATTAATGTTATATAAAAAAGACTACTAAATATTGTAAAAGGAAGGATCAGACGAAGCTAGAATACTCGTAAAGAAATACAGCTTAATATATCTCTTCTTCTTCTTCCTCCTCTTTATAAGCAATGCTGCTTGTTCATTGGAGGATTATTACCTCTATGAAAGGTTTTCACCTCATCTTTTGCGCGGTCGTCCGATATTTCTCCTGCCGATTGGTGATTTATATTTTGCTATTTGGACTACATACGTGGTTATGGGCTTACGTGTTTATTTCATTCTTTTTTCTGTTTAGTGTTTATTTATTTATACACTGTACGTTACGTTATCTTTTAATGTCTTGACTTTTCTTTCGATCCCTCAACGCATTTCCTGAAATTCTTCTCAGTACTCTTATATCTACCATTTCCAGTAGCCTTTGTGTTGTGACTATGTCGGGTTTTGTTTCTGAGGTATGTGTCATTATTTATGTTACACTGACTTTATGAATTCTTTACTTTATATAACTTTATCTAAGTATTAATGTATCTGTTTTGCCATATAGTATTATTAAGGAAACTTACATATCTTTTTAAGGTAACACATGTAACAACTTTTCCATGCTTGTGTGGTTTTTTCATATTGTTCTTTTTAGATAAACTGATGATGCTTTCTGATTAAGAAAGCGAAACGTCTTCAATAAATAAATATCAACTTTGTCTTTTTTTTCCACCTTTTTACCCAAAATATCCACCACTCTCCTGAGTGATCCTTATATATATATATATATATATATATATATATATATATATATATATATATATATATATATATATATATATATAATAATAAATTTAATAAAACGTTTAAAAATAATAATGTACTGTGATATTAAACATAACCGGTAAAGCATAAAGAAATATAAGAAAAGTAATAGATAAACATAAAAATACTCTTAAAACAGCAAAGAATACAGAACACATAGTCACATAGAATAAGTGAAATTATTAAAAAATAATAAAAAAAAGAAATTTGTTGCAAATTTGGAAGGCAATCCTGTAACCGCCAGGAGGTCTGCGTAGCTAATTTATATTCGTGGACGGCAGACAAGACATCGACCAGCATCTTGTGACGAGCTAATCGTAGTTGTCTATATTGTAAGAAAAGATTATAGCATGAATTCGTCTTTAAAAAGACAAACACATGCCATGATGACAGTAAAATTCTCCTGTTAGTGATTCCATAGTAAATTATGAAGGAAAAACCAGTAAAAAACCTCATAATACTATCCCGGCATGGTAAGTATTTGGTAGTGCATTTAATTTACCTTCAATAAACACCAAATTCTGATTTTATATGTTTGTTATTTAAAAAATATAAATTATGTATCCTCTATATGTTACTGACTTACCAATACTGGTATTTTCCTTTTAATAACTTCCCGTTTCAATATGGGTAACCATATGTATTGCGGAAAACCATACGATTTCATGTAATCGAATCTTATAAGTAAAGCCGTCCCAGGAACGCAACTCAACAATATTGGCAATATTATTTTAAAGTCATCTACTTTAAAATGTATAATGTATGTCTGAATTGTCAATATAGATGAGTCAGATAAAATTAAATTATTAGAAGAATTTTTCACTAAGTAACAAAAAAACAAAATTTGTTTAATTTACTAATGTTTGTATTTTGAGAACGATTTCCGAAGTGGAAATTGAAACGTCAGTAAATTACTTTAACCTTTAATTGTGGCTTATTCCCATTTAAATAGTAATTACTTTAAAATGCCACAAGAAAATAGCTTCAGAACAATATGAATATATATATATATATATATATATATATATATATATATATATATATATTTAAATTTATATTGTGTGTGCCCATCTGTCCAACTTTCGTCTGGGGTGTATAGGGATCCACGCAAAAGCTGGACTCCCAATGAGTTGATCCCCTTCTTGAATCCCTTCAGAAAAGCGTTTTTTTTTAGCCTCGACTAATATTCGTTTGTTATTTTTTTTTTGAGTGGCAAAATTCATTTATATGATTATTTTAACAATTGTTTTGGAGGTTAATCATTAATAATATATTCAAGGTTGTATTTAGAACTGACTCTAAATATGGTAGATGTCTATGCTGCTGGTTCGTACCGTACCTTTAACTCTTGGAGATTTATTTCTGGTTCCCTCGTAGGGGCATATTTGGTCTGGGATATTTTCAGATGATGTTTTCATAGTAGCTACTTAATTTTCTGAGATTACGTTTAGAGTGATGTCTTCGTTCAGTGTACATCCTCCGCACACATTTTCATCCATAATTTATAATCGCTTCTGTTATTTAGATTTTCTATACATATACCTGTTAAATATTTAGTAGCGATTCCTCGCATTTGCCTTTATACTCTTGTTTTGTCATGTATCAACGGTAATCATTAATTTTTTTCCTGCTGCGCCACTTATGCTTGCTCACTGGTCCTTTTTCTTGTTCTTTGCTAAGCTTTTTCGTGTTTTTTTTTGTATTTGTCAATATTTCTTTTTTATAGCTTTAGAATTTAGCTTGCAATCTGGTCTATTTTCATAGTTTCTGAATGACTGAGTCCGCAGTGTTTCGCTTGTTTGGTTATTTTTGTTTATTTCTAGTTTATTTTTGTATGTCGAGAAGCTAAAAAATGGATGGTACCGTAAAAAAGATCCTGCATACTGAAAGAAGACAAGTAATACCTAGATGTCGCTTGATACCTGGAGTTGAGATGTTCTAAACTTATACTTAGTCGGACTCATATCCAAGAAATAGTGACCACGATTGTAATACAACAAACGATTAACAGTATTTGATGCACATAAGATGAACGAGGCGGCGTTGCTGTCCAAGGTATCTTTAGAAGTCGTCTATGAACCCACATTTCGAATGCTTTAATTTTGTTCACAAGCGATACTTTTAGCGTCCACACTTCTGCACTATAGAAATGTACGGACCAAACATAGCACTTCACCATGCTTTGCCTTAGATCTGAGATGAGATGAATATTGTAAAGAAATGACTTCATTTTCATAAAAGTAGTTTTGGTCATTGCTATTCTACGTTTTATTTCTATCTCTGGTTGGTCCGTTATCACAGTTCGCAAATATGTCATTTTGTGAACTTACTCAACTTGGACTCCGTTTAATTGAAGCTTTGCATCCGGATGTGGGTCACGACTAAACACTAAAAATATGGTTTTGTTTGAGTTTATTTTATTGCCCATTTCCTCTACTACCTCGTGAATAAGATCAACCAGAATTTGGAGACCTTCAATATTATCTGACAGAATTACTGTATCGTCTGCATATCTAATCACATTAAATAGTTTCCCGTTAATTTTTATTTCATACGGTTGTCTCCCAAGTGCCTTTTTTAAATAACTGTTCCGAGTAAACATTGAACAATGTTGGAGTAAAAATGCAACCTTTGACTCCTCGTTGTATGGAGATTTCATCGGTGTAGTTATCTCCAATTTTTACGATAGCAGTTTGATTCCAGTAAAAATTTTTAATGACACGAATATCCTTGTCATCTATTTCGATATTTTTCAGTATTTGCATTAATTTTACATGCTGTACTTTATCGAATCCCTTTTCGAAGTCCACGAAACATGCAAATACATCTTTTTTTTGATCACGGCATTTTTGTAATAGAATGTTAAGCGCAAAAAGTGCCTCCCTGGTTCCCATAGCATTTCTTAAACCAAATTGGGTCTCTTCGAGATCTTCTTCGCATTTGCGTCTAATTCTATTGTAAAGTATTCTTCGGAAAATTTTAAGAGTGTGGTTCATTAGGCTAATTAATTGATATTCTGGGCATTTTCTCGCATTGTGTTTTTTAGGTTTTGCGACAAAGATGGATTTGAGCCAATCTGTGGGAATCACTCCGGTGTTATATATTAAATTAAAAAGTCTCACTACTAATTTTATGTTATCATCTTCTATTAGTTTCAGCAGCTCAGTTGGTGTATCATCTGGACCACAAGCTTTTCTAATTTTAACATTATTTATAGCGTGGTCTACCTCGCATTTCATAATTTCTGGGCCGTCAGTACAGTTGTGGTAGAATTCGGCAATATTATTCCTGTCATCTTTAAACAACTCTGATATATACAGCTGCCATTATTTTCTTATTTCGTGCTCATTTACAATAATTTTATTATTATTGTCAACGAATACAGAGGGAACTCGTTTTTTAAATGTGATACTCATTTCTTTTAGTTTTTTTTTTTGCATATTAAATAAGTCGTGTTTAGACATTACATCCTCCATTGCATCGCACCTTTCTCCCATCCAATTTTATTTGGCTAATTTGATCTCCTTTTTTATTCTTCTCTGCTGGTGTCTATATTCTGTTTCATTAGATTTTATCAGTCAACGTTGTTCCATTAATTTCAAGATTTCGTCGTCTGTCATCCATTTATTATTCTTGATTAAGTTTTTTCTATAATTATTGTTTGTGGAGAATGCATTAACTTGGGTTTTAAATTCACTTCATAGTTCTTCTGGATCTTTTCGATGTTCTCCGATGTTTTTTATTCCATTGGTAAATTCTCTTTTAATGTTATGTTTTATGTTTATATCGTCAAAGTTAAGTACATTGGTTTTTGGTTTTTGTCGCTGAATTCGTTTTAACCTTAGTATAATATCTGTTACAAGTGGTTGATAATCAGATCCAATATCTGTTCCAGGAAATGTGACTTTTTTGACGGCATTTCGGAATTTCGGAAACGCTCATATACAAGTATATATAGTCTATTTGATTTTTTGAGGACTCAGGGTTATTGCCATCATCAAATGGGGTTTTCCAAGTGTATAGTCGTCACTTGGGTAGTTTATACCAGGTGTTTGCAATGATCCTATCGTTTTATTTACATAATTCATACAATATCTATCCTCGATCGCTAGGTTGCCCTAGACCATAAGGACCTACAGTCTGACCTCGTCGACCTTCCTCAATTTTTGCATTGAAGTAGCCTATAGGTAATATACACTTCTCAACAATTGAAGTGGATATTATAAAAATGTGTATTTTATTTTTTGTTCATAAGGTCAAATGGAAAAATGGAGTGATATAAATAAAGATTTATTTTTACTTCGTATTTTCATACAGATGAACCGAAAGAAAGAAATTATTTAAGAAAAAAAATAGAGAATAAACAAAAATTGTAAAATTAACAAGCTAAAATTTCTATTCCTGCTCAATTTCTAATATCCCGAAAAGAAAAATTAATAGTGTGTGGGTCCACCTCTGTGTCGCCTTAGTATTTTAACTCCATTTGGAAGACCTTTTATTAAATTATTGATGAACTGCTGCGGTATACGTTCCCAAATCACGCGTAATGTATTGGCCAACTGATCTAAGGTTTGGGGCAGTTAAAGGAGCCTGTTTTGTTGCCTAGACAGTTCGGCCCAAACATCTTTAATGCAATTCATATCAGGTGAACACGATGGCCACTCCATTCTTGTAATGCCATGAGCTTCTATACACACGTTGACAATTCTCCCACGGTGAGAGCGAGCATTATCATCAATCAGAACAAATTGGAAACAAATGGAACAACTATTGGTACTATGACTCTGTCTCGATATCGTGTAGCAGTCATTGTCTCATTAATTAAGACGACTAAGTCCGTGCGACCGTCAAAACATATGCCTCCCCACACGCAAACGGATCCACCTCCAAAAAGAGTGGTTGCGACTCTCAGATTTTCATTCTAGCGCTGTCCTCTTTCCCTTCACACCAATATTCGGCTATCATTCGTATACAAACGAAATCTGGACTCGTTAGTAAAGAGACAATTCCTCCAATTTTCGAAATTCCACTGATAATGTTCCATCGCCCAGCGATATCTGCATGCACGATGCTCCCTAATTAGTCGTGGATGGGTAGCGCGCCGTCTAGCCCTTAAATTGGATGCATGTAACCGTCTTCTGACAGTTTGACTGGAAATCGCTTGGTCAATAGCATACCTGAAAATACTGTTAATTCTGAAAGCCGTCAATGTTGGGTTTCTTCTTGCTATCAGAACTACAAAACGGTCTTGCCGACGAGTTGTAGATCGTTCTCTTCCTCCTCCATGCCTGTATGTTGCAGATTCAGTTGCTACATACCGATTCTATGTACGACTTATCACACTTTATGACACATTTAGCCTCATAGCTACCTCTTGTTGAGTTATGCCTTGTTGGATCCAACGAACTAATTACTCGAGCTGCACTAGTTCTAAACGTCTTTGCGGCATAATGTTTTTGTGATAAATAGATTTCTTGACTTATTGACAACTGGTAAAGCCAATACAAGCACTTTTATACGAATGATATATTCATGTTTGGAACAACATGTCTCTCTTTGTACGAGATAAGGGCCGATAAGAATAGGGAGAAAAAAACCACATGCAAAAAATATTGGCAATTAAGATAGCATATAGAGTATACTACAGGCAATTATTTTAAAAATAGTTTTATATATTAATTTTAGGAATTTTAAAATTATCCACTTCAATTGTTGAGAAGTGTATAAAATTTCGTGTTTATTAAGTTTCTGTAAGGTGTATTGGATCTGATCATACAACTTCTCGACTTCATCGTCATCTTTTCTATCTGCAGCCGGGGCATAGATTTGAAGTATGTTAGTTTTAAATGGTTGAGTATTTATTTGGAATAATATTATTCTATCCGAGACTGGTACGAAATTAGGCACATATTTACTCAGTTCTGATGATACTAATATACCTACACCATTTTTGTGATGCGGGTATTCTGTGCTGTTACAGGAATAATATAATACACTTCCGTCCTTTTTACATAATCCTGACTCTGGCCATCTCATTATGCTGATTCCCAGTAGGTCTATTTTCATTCTTTTCATTTCTTGAATTGCGTTGTCAAGTTTCCCAGCCGCAAATAGACTTCTAACATTCCATGTGCACATTCTAAAATTAGATTTATTTATTTTTATGATTTGTTCACGAGGTTTTTAGCATGTTTACGACCTGAGAGCCCTCGTGGTATAAATATGTTTCTCCTCTCCTGCCGAATCTTGGCCTCCGCTTTCCATGATTAGTAACGGTTTGTAATTGCAGTGTCAATTCTATGGTAATTTTCCTGGGGGTGCTCTATGAGCCGTAATGCAGTGATTCCCCCTTACCTTCTGCATTTTTATGCCGTTGATCATTATTTGTTCATTCATCCGCCTTCGGAGCCGATTTCTCAACCCCAGGACAAAAGAATGCCCCACCACACACCAACTCATCCGCTCTAAGCCGTTGGTCAGTAAGTGGGGGATTGCTTATACCGGCAATTACTTGGACATCAGAGCTTTATTTGTTTTCTAGCAGGATGCACTGAATAACCATAATCAAGATCATCACGCGGGAAGGTGAAGTTGATATTTGGGTAGGAGAGGCTATACGTTGCGCATCACTATCCCTTGTATACAATTTAATACTTGATTATATCTTTAAAAAAAGTTTAATACAAATTTCTCCAGATAACCTGGTAAAAATACTTAAAAATGATCTTAATATTAAATTTTATTTAAGAAAAAATAAAAACTTTAAATTTAGACTTGTAAAAATTATATCATGATAATATGTCGGTTTTGTTTTATAAATTAGTGTAATACAAAAACTATAGTAATAAAAATATGCAAAACATTACGGAGACATAACCTATTGAAAAAAAACACCAACATATTACTGAACAACAGTACAAAGTACCTGAAATGTTAAAGAAAAATATAAATGACAATAGGTGTCTTCTTCCTGCATAGGTCACCATGATTAAAATATCCAGCATAGTTATTGTATACTGTTGCAGGATACATAAAAAAAGGTAAAAACTTACAGTGGCTTGTGAGCGTTTTTATCTATGCCCACTGCAACTAAAGACGACCCATTCTGTGAGTCACTTCATTTACTTCTTCTGAAGGTTCCTATCTTCTAGTGATGTTGGCGACCACATTGACCCATCTTATTCTATTTACAGCAGCTCGAAATAGATTAGTTGATGTTAGGCCAGTCCATTTTCTAAGATTGGCCAGCCAGAATATACGTCTACGTCCAGGTTCTCTTTGCCTCAGTCTTTTCTTGTAGAATCAACTATAAAATTTGGTATTTACTATTACGTATAATGTGACCAAAATAATCAAATTTTTTGTTCTTGGCGATGTTAATAATTTCTTTCTCTTTAATATATTATTATATATACTATAACACCCTTAACATACATTGGTAGTACCGCATTTCAACTACCTCTAATCGTTTTATGGCACCTTTTTTAAGAATTCAGCTTTCTACATAAGTGTCCTTAATATTGCAGCCTAAATAGAATATATTCTTCACTTTTTCTAACGGTATATCGTTTATTGTAATTTGATGTATTTATATTGGTATTCTTACTAATGATCGGTATTTTGTCCTCTTATAAATTGATTTTAGACCGTATTTATTATATGTTTCTACAGTATTATTCATCATCCATTAGAGCTCCTGCGCACTATCTGCCACCAGCACGGTATTATCTCCATTTATCATACCATCGCCTAATTCGTCCAGAAGTTCTCTTAAGATGTTTTCAGGGTATATGTTAAATAATTCAGGTGAAGTATACAACTCTGGCTAACTCATTTTTTGACTATGAAGATCTCGGATAGTTCATTTTTGAATCCCACTGCTGGTTTTTCGAGTACTAACTTTTAGAGAGGATGTGCCAGAAGGTTCCAGATTACATCAGTGGACTCCAACTACGACAACTGCAAGTTTTCAGGCCTTATAGGATACATAGGGTTGATAAATATGCCCAGAATACGTCATTACTGGTGTTGAAATACATTATATAGTAGCTTTGTACCAAAGGTGATGAGTAGACTTCGGCAAATATGCAAATAAAAATGTAGAAAATATGCGCATAAATATGCACGTGTTTACCCGAAAATATGCAAATATTTTACAAAATATGCATACAAATAAATAAAAAAATCGTAAAATAGTAACAATTTTATTTAAAAAAAAGTGTACATAACTAAATATTTCCTACTATTCATTAAGATTTACATTTATTTTAAGTAACTACATCATTTTTAAGTATGAATAAACTTATTTAGAATTATGGTAACAATAAATGACCAAGTGGTGTTCAAAATTTTCTAACAAAAACTTGTGGCTTCTGTCTGAGTACATATATTTATATATGGAAAAACTTCGTTCAATATCAACTGATGTAACGGGAGCATTTTTCAAACTAACCAAAACATTTGGTTCTAAATTAATTGTTTCCGAAATATTTCCAGCTAGAACACTGACTACTTCAGAAAGAATATGGTAACCTTTATTTTTTTCCCTAGTAGCTTCAAATTTTTTTAAAATATCTTTTCCAATATTACCTCTAACGTTCCGACAACATGACGCAAATTCTTCTATTAATGCTGTACTTTCGAACAATGACAGTTTTGGTGATTCTAACTGAGTAATTGTTTTTTGAACAAAACTAAAATTTGATTTTATAAATGAAAGTTCTTGTTGAAGCAAGTTACTCTGAAAAGTTTGTTTAGAATCCAAAAGAGATTGGGAACTTTCATCTGTTAACGTATCAATTATGTTCTTTATTTTAACAAAATGATCTGCATAAAAATTAGCTGCTTCTAACCATGTTCCCCATCGCGTTAAAATAGGTTGTGGTGGAAGAGGAATGTTAGGTAGCATTTCTTTATAAAGTTGAATTCTTATAGGAGATTTAAGAAATACTATTTTGACACTGGATATCATGGTATTTACAAGAGGAAACTTTTTTCGTATTTCCTCTGCAACTCTGTTTAATCCATGCGCTACACAAGTAACATGTATTAAATCTGGGAAAAATATTTTTAAATTTTGTCCTGCTTTCACCATATAAGGAGCAGCATCCGATAAAATAAGCAGTAATTTATTAGAAGGAATAGTTGTCGGAAGAAAAAAAGTTGCTAATGTTTCTTATATAAAACGCGAAATTGTTAAAGCATTTGTTTTCTCAAGTTGCTGGCATGAAATAAGATGAGATTTTGGTAAGGTATCTTCTTTAAGAACACCAATCAATAAATGAGCAATATACTTTCCTGAGGAATCAGTGGTTTCGTCTACAGATATGTAAAAATAATTATCTGTAATTTCTTCCTTAATATTAATTAACACCGACGAGTATAGCCCGTTCACATTATTTCTTCTTAGAGACCGATCACTTGGAACATTAAGTTTGCAATATTTTTTTAGAAACGAACTAAAATTTACATTTGCTAATTTTGAAAGCGGTATGTTTGCAGACACTAATGCGCGACACAAGTCTTCATTAAAAGTTTCTTGCTCATCTAATTTTTTTGAAGTAGATTGGAAACATTTAGCTATTGAAGTTTGATGTTTTCCTCCTATTTTTCCTTTTTTTGCAATGTGTAAAGCAGTTCTCACATGTTGGTCTATCTGAAATTTCTTCTCACATGCTATCTATAAATAAAAATAAAAACCTTTATTTTAACCCAACTTTTAAAATATAAAAATATACAAGGTGTTTTTGGTTAATCAAATAACTGGTTTGGAAAAAAAAACACTCGCTAAGTGTTTTAAATGCAGTATTAATCCACAAATTAGTTTTTGTTACTAACCATTAGTACATCATATAACTTATTTTAAAATTCAACAAAAGTTTTTTTTTTGTTAATTCAATTACAATAAAAATAATTGTGTTTTAGAATAGCTGACTTCATAAAAAAAAGTAAAGGTGAAAAATTTTTCTAAATACACACCATTGTATTGTACCATGGACAATTTTTTCTCACTAAAGGAAGCTATTTTTCATTTAAAAACAACCTACGAGTACTAAATTTCAAGTAAATACGTTTATTGGTTTTAAAGTTATTGTTGTTATTAACTAAAAGAATTTAATTTTTTTTTAATTTTAACACCCTGTATCTCGAAAAGTAAATAAGTTTGACCCCTCATTAACTATATCGTTTTGTTCAATTTTTCGAGAAGTATCTACAGTCAAACGTTGTAAGTGTCATTTGGAAACACCCTGTATGTATGAAATATTAGATATTTAATAGAAAATATTAGATACTTACAATTTTGCCACAGACTGAACAGTAGATTTTTCCCATATCCATAGACAGCTCTTTATTATAAGGTTTAATCCAAGTTGAAGCACTGGTTGTTTTAGGCATTATAAAATCACAATCTTCCTTTTTGTTACGCACAACGAGTGTTGCACAATATGCAAAATATGCAATATGCATATTTGCCGAAGTCTAGTGATGAGTTAAAATCGATTTGAGTTATTGATGCAGATTTAGCTTTTTACAGATAATACAATGTGTCTACTACCTGATTGCATATCCTCTTATTGACATACCTGTAAAAAAATATTAAGAGGTGTATACGCCACTCTGCATAACTAAATCGCCTATTTTATTTTAAGAACGCCTTATATTTAAGCAAGACTTACTGCTTAAAGACCACAAATATGGAATAAAATTATTTAAACTGTGCTCTGGAGGGAGGTATACATGAAACATAAGATTGCGGAAAAGAACAAGAAGCAGTAGTGTTCCTACAAATGTTGTAATGACTCTTTCAATTATTATAACAATGACAATTATTATAAAAGTTTAGATCTAGCAAACAAATAGTTAGATAGACAAACACACCTCTTGGGTACACTTCGATCAAATCGACGTGATAATCCGAAAGAAGTTACATACAAAAAGCTAAAACGTGGAGAAATTGTAGGAAGAGAGAATAAAAGAGAAATTTGTGTTATGAAATGACGTGACAAAAGGGATGTCTTACTTTTAGTTCAAGAAGTATTTAGTACTTCTTAGTAGAAGAAAGGAAAGAGTTTCATAGACATTTCTGATCAAATAGCATCCGGTAATTCAGCTTGGAAAAAGAGTATAAAGTGGTACCGCAAAGTTACAATTGAAGTACTGTTTGGTACTACGATGGTATGACCGCTCTGTTTCCAGTGCAATAGTATAAGATAAGTCATTAGGGATCGCCATGGCTTTTAACCTGATAATCTTTTTGTACATTATGGAAATCGTCATGTTTTCGTTATAGTGTTTCAATTTCCGTAAAGATTTAGATACATTACTTTATTAGATAATTTTTTAAAAACTATATCCTGAATCTAAATCGAAGCGTCGAAACAAATTTAAAATATATTTCTATTACAATCAACTGTGGTGTATTCCCAAATAACATAATTTTTAACAAACATATTGGTCTAGGTAATTTATTAACAAATATTTATTATAATAAGTAACAAACCATTTGATATTGTTAGTTTTTGGTATTAAAATATGTCGCTCTTTATCTTATTATCCTCAGCTTGTAGCAGTCGCTGCTGAACATACAGCAGCCTCAGTTTTGTTCAATACTCAGATCTAGGTATTTAGCAGCCCTCGTTATATGATCCATCCGCTTCGGATTGGAGGTCAGAGTTTAACTCTATATGTCTTAGTATTTTATTCATCCTTGCCGTGTGTCTGACCCAGCACCACAGTTTTACTATATATGGACTATACTTTTCACATCTTACGTAATTACTATTCTGAATCTTGTAATTATTTACTTTTTCTTTTGAAAATATATCTCTTTAACACTAAGCATTCAATGGCTTGCTAAGTCACTTAGTTTTATACTGGACGTACATATTGTTTAAAAAAATATCAAATACTGTTTTCGGAATATCAGTATCCTTGTTTTAAATACCGTATTTCCCTTTGATTTTTTCCAAGATATTTAGTAAGTATTGAATTTTCTGCACCATAAGTTCCTTTTCAGACCTAATTTTGTTATTACAGTATCACGTATTCGATTTCTACATCATTTTGCTACATTTATATTGTACAAAAAAAAGTCTTCCATAAAAGCTTATAATTTATTTAGAAGTTACTTTTGTTACTGGTTAGGCTATAAAAAGATATGTTCCAGGTACCTATGATGTTGGTAAACAATTAAACTGCAGTCGCAGACATGTTAGGAAGTTTCCATTTTCCCAAAATCAGCATGTTGCTGTGTCCACTTTGTTCATTTAACACAACAAATATTTAAGCGAGAAGTGTGCAGGATATTTTCTGTTACCTTCTCTGAAGTGGCTCAGTACTCAGTTTGTAATATTCTTTTTGAATACCTTAGGCTAGAATATTTTACTAGTAAGCTGCACCTTCTTCGAGATATCCAAAAATAAAAGTTCCATTTCTCATTTTTGAATATATTTAATTATGTTTCTTTGCACAATGATTCTGGTCCGTATAGTAAGTATCAGATATCAGCAATCTCGCATTACCAGAAACTGTTTCGTGTCCTGGTGTTTGCAACAAAATTCAATTGTTGTGCTTCGTTGTTTATAATGTTTAAAATTTTGAGCATTTTACTACAATTTTATTACGGAGTCATAATTTGTGTATACCAGAATTTAAAGTGATGCAATAAATATTTTGGCCGAATAGAAATATTGTGAAATTTTTTTTTAACTTGCATAAATTTGCAGATACGCTATAAACAGGTTAGTTTGTTTAATTAAAAAAGTGTATTTTGGGAGCGATGGCTAACATGACTGCCAATTTAAAAATAATTTAAATAACGGAGTTTTATAACAAAAAACAAAGTGATAAAGATCTACACAACATTATTCCTAAATAATTTTCTAATATTTAAATTCTTTAAATCCAAAATATTTACATTTCTAATCGCTAAAATTAATATAGCCTAAATGATTTGTAAAATGTTTTTCTAACAAAAACAGAAACACCGGTGTATTAGTGTTGTATATATGGAAAAATATATTTTCACACCCAGCATTCAGATGCTTTAACAAGACCGTGCATAGTGTAAACCTTCCAAAGAAATAAATATATCTCCTTCGGAAAGAAGCATATTATCTCATCAGTGATTTATTGTGACTGTTTCCCGCCCATATATCCTTATATATAAAAGGAATATCAATTTATTACGAGATATGCTCAGTAACGACTGCGCTAAATACTAAAGTACAATTAATTATCGTCAATGAGCCAAAGGTGATAAAACCTAAAAACCGCCGCATTACATTCGAATAGCTAGGTTATATTGTTAGTCCGAGATCTCACTACTCAAATCTATATACACGCTTTTATATATTTGGTGTTTCAAGATGTTTTTAACAGTCTATAATTGAAAGTAATAAAT
Source organism: Diabrotica undecimpunctata (assembly GCF_040954645.1). Classification (NCBI taxonomy): domain Eukaryota; kingdom Metazoa; phylum Arthropoda; class Insecta; order Coleoptera; family Chrysomelidae; genus Diabrotica; species Diabrotica undecimpunctata. The sequence goes on from NC_092808.1 coordinate 65,246,212, forward strand.
ATTTTTAAAATCATGAATGTGTTGCTTGTGTGAGTCCATTTCAAAAGGTAAAAGAAATAATAAGTTAGACTTACTCACAATCAATTTAATTTAACTAATCGGACGACCGGTTTCGCTTTCTATAATATGCAAAGCATCTTCAGGTCACGATACAAAGTTAAAATGCTGAAAATAATAATCCCATATTAGGGTGTTGTCCAATAAAGATAAAAACAAAGATAAAAACATAGGTAGGTGATATAAATTATATAAATTACAGTAATTATGCCAATATTACATGTCTGTGGTTTTATAAATGAATAAAATGTTTAAGCAGACAAGGTACGACCCACAAATTGGTAACATAGTCTATTAAACTGTATAAATAAACCAATAAATAAACATTACTTACATGCCGGTACTCTATTAGTTGCTGGTTGAAAGAACATGGTTCAAACTATCTTGGATTGTAGATTGGAGAGCTCAGGTCAACTATTGTAATTATTTAACAATAAACGGGGAAGTTCTTGAGGAGACAGATTGTATGATCTTCAATGGATGTACAGATTGTGTGGGTGTGCAATAGTATAATCTTGTAGTTATCAAAATTTCTTTGATAAAGTTGTTGCAATATTCGGCAAATTATTGTAAAGTCCAAAAATTTTTTATGTTAAAATTAAATTAAGACACAATTACACACACAGAAAACACTTAAAAAAAACGGGGGACGAAACAGACATTTAATTTAAAAGGAGTGGATTTTCAAAAGAACTACATTTCTTAATAGGAGACAATGAGTTTTTTATGTGCTGTATATCAGATTTTAGAGGTAAACTTGACAAATGTAGGTTAAAGTGTGACAGTTCTTCTTCTATTTTAAATGCTGTAAATTAAGTTATCCAGTTTATGAAATAAGCTGATATTAATAAAAATCTAAAATTTTTTTAAATTTTAGATATTAAAGTTATTTGATGTGTTAATATTGGCATACTTTAACAAACTTTAAATAATTGATTTCAATGTAACAATATAAATAATTGTAATACTTATTCTATGATAACAAACTCAGCTTAGTCAAAGTTACAGAACAAACTTAAGTGATTATTTGTTAATTAAATTAAATATGTACATTTGTAATGAAAATGTATAATGTATAACAAAATTACAAACTTTCTTTGAAATAATTGTTGGTGTGAGTCATCTGTCATGGTGTGTATAAGTATTTTTAAATATTTATTCCAATTCTAATATGTTAATATGGAACTTAAATAATAAGTAAATAAACCATTGTTGATAAAATTATTGATAAATTAAAGAAAATTAAAGAAATTGACTGAATAATTAAGTATTCAAAAATTAGTTGGTAATTTTAATATCAGACAGTTGGGACCGGAAATTGGTTATACCAACAGGTAAAAGGTTCTCTATTTAAACCGGTGTAAAGTAAAATTATTCTTATTTCAATTTTCTAATACCATGAAGGAGTCTCATCACACCGACCCGAACAATGGTGAGTTTGTACAATAATTTCTGTGACACTTTAACAATTTTAAATTTAAAACAGTTTATAGTTAAAATATAATATTTCTATTTGAAAATGTAGATTTGTTAATTATTAGGATTAACAAAATTATATTTAATTAATACTGCTAGTCTGAACGACTTTACCATGTTGTGTTGGGAACAATCAAACCACGTGTTAATTTGAAATTAAATATTTTGTAAAATGAGTGTATGTCGCAACCGGATGGGGTGTAATAATAATTTTGGGTTAAATAAGTTGAGGCACCATACCAGTACAATACTGATGTTTTATATAGTTTTAGGAAAATGTAGTTTATAGTAACATGTTAATGAATCCAGTGAACAAAAACTTAATCCATGGGGACCATACCTTAAACTTTATGTAGAAATTCAAATAATCTGAGGAGTATATCAAATGTATTTGAATGTATATGGGATACTGGAATAAAAAGTTTGACCATGATGTTGAAGTAAATTCAGAAAATGTGCATGAAGATAATGGATACTGTATGGAAAACCTCATATAAAAGAAGATATTGGGTAATCAATTATATAAGTATATGGATTTTGGTGTGGAAAGCAGAAATGGAGTGAGATCAGGTAAAATTATTTATATTAAGTTTATATCAATACTGAGTATACTGGTGTGTACTCTAGTTCTAACTGTGCATTTAAAGTTTCAGCTGTGTGATTTTTTAGAGATTTTAATATTTCTAAATGTTCCAAGTTATTGAGTAATAAGCCTTTGTTACAAGTATGGAGGATTGTGAAATCTGTTTGTGGATCAAAGCTGTGGTTTTTATGTCGGATATGTTGTGAGAAGTGTGATTGACCCGATGTTGGACGTTCTATATATCTAAGATGTTCTCTTAGTCTAATATTGAAGGATCTGAAGGTTCTACCAATATAGCATGCATTGCAGGTATGGCAGCTCAACTTATACACTCCGCTATACTCAAGTGAGTTACGTTTATCTTTGTTATTTAAGAAAGTCAATCCTAAATTAGAGGCAGTTTTAAAAGAGATGTTTATGTAGTCATCAAAGACTTTAGCTATCTTATAAGAAAGATCACCTATGTATGTTAAAGATCTGTAAGGTTTTTGTTCCACCATTTCATTAGAATGTTGTGTATATACTTGGTGTTCTAACATTCTATTAGTCTTTTTATGTAAAATTTTATTCACTAGATTAATTGAATAACCATTATTTATAGCTATTTGTTGAATAATTTTTAATTCTTTATTGAATGATGTTACAGTTAATGGTAATGATATTAAACGATTAATGTAACTGTAGAATGCTGCCATTTTGTGTTGAATAGGATGGTGTGAGTCAGCTGGTATAACTGTACCAGTATGAGTTGGCTTTCTATAAATATCAAGGATAATCGTGCTATTATTTAATGTTAATGTTAAATCTAAGAAATTTAAGCTATTTGAGTCATCTTGAATCTCCAGTGTAAATTTTATGGTGTGGTGTAATTGATTAAGGTAATCTAAGAAAGAATGTAGATTATCAAGAGAACCACCCCATACAATAAATGTGTCATCTACGTATCTCGAATAGAACTTGATGTAATTAGTAATTAATTAGAATTAGAACTAGAGTACACACCAGTATACTCAGTATTGATATAAACTTAATATAAATAATTTTACCTGATCTCACTCCATTTCTGCTTTCCACACCAAAATCCATATACTTATATAATTGATTACCCAATATCTTCTTTTATATGAGGTTTTCCATACAGTATCCATTATCTTCATGCACATTTTCTGAATTTACTTCAACATCATGGTCAAACTTTTTATTCCAGTATCCCATATACATTCAAATACATTTGATATACTCCTCAGATTATTTGAATTTCTACATAAAGTTTAAGGTATGGTCCCCATGGATTAAGTTTTTGTTCACTGGATTCATTAACATGTTACTATAAACTACATTTTCCTAAAACTATATAAAACATCAGTATTGTACTGGTATGGTGCCTCAACTTATTTAACCCAAAATTATTATTACACCCCATCCGGTTGCGACATACACTCATTTTACAAAATATTTAATTTCAAATTAACACGTGGTTTGATTGTTCCCAACACAACATGGTAAAGTCGTTCAGACTAGCAGTATTAATTAAATATAATTTTGTTAATCCTAATAATTAACAAATCTACATTTTCAAATAGAAATATTATATTTTAACTATAAACTGTTTTAAATTTAAAATTGTTAAAGTGTCACAGAAATTATTGTACAAACTCACCATTGTTCGGGTCGGTGTGATGAGACTCCTTCATGGTATTAGAAAATTGAAATAAGAATAATTTTACTTTACACCGGTTTAAATAGAGAACCTTTTACCTGTTGGTATAACCAATTTCCGGTCCCAACTGTCTGATATTAAAATTACCAACTAATTTTTGAATACTTAATTATTCAGTCAATTTCTTTAATTTTCTTTAATTTATCAATAATTTTATCAACAATGGTTTATTTACTTATTATTTAAGTTCCATATTAACATATTAGAATTGGAATAAATATTTAAAAATACTTATACACACCATGACAGATGACTCACACCAACAATTATTTCAAAGAAAGTTTGTAATTTTGTTATACATTATACATTTTCATTACAAATGTACATATTTAATTTAATTAACAAATAATCACTTAAGTTTGTTCTGTAACTTTGACTAAGCTGAGTTTGTTATCATAGAATAAGTATTACAATTATTTATATTGTTACATTGAAATCAATTATTTAAAGTTTGTTAAAGTATGCCAATATTAACACATCAAATAACTTTAATATCTAAAATTTAAAAAAATTTTAGATTTTTATTAATATCAGCTTATTTCATAAACTGGATAACTTAATTTACAGCATTTAAAATAGAAGAAGAACTGTCACACTTTAACCTACATTTGTCAAGTTTACCTCTAAAATCTGATATACAGCACATAAAAAACTCATTGTCTCCTATTAAGAAATGTAGTTCTTTTGAAAATCCACTCCTTTTAAATTAAATGTCTGTTTCGTCCCCCGTTTTTTTTAAGTGTTTTCTGTGTGTGTAATTGTGTCTTAATTTAATTTTAACATAAAAAATTTTTGGACTTTACAATAATTTGCCGAATATTGCAACAACTTTATCAAAGAAATTTTGATAACTACAAGATTATACTATTGCACACCCACACAATCTGTACATCCATTGAAGATCATACAATCTGTCTCCTCAAGAACTTCCCCGTTTATTGTTAAATAATTACAATAGTTGACCTGAGCTCTCCAATCTACAATCCAAGATAGTTTGAACCATGTTCTTTCAACCAGCAACTAATAGAGTACCGGCATGTAAGTAATGTTTATTTATTGGTTTATTTATACAGTTTAATAGACTATGTTACCAATTTGTGGGTCGTACCTTGTCTGCTTAAACATTTTATTCATTTATAAAACCACAGACATGTAATATTGGCATAATTACTGTAATTTATATAATTTATATCACCTACCTATGTTTTTATCTTTGTTTTTATCTTTATTGGACAACACCCTAATATGGGATTATTATTTTCAGCATTTTAACTTTGTATCGTGACCTGAAGATGCTTTGCATATTATAGAAAGCGAAACCGGTCGTCCGATTAGTTAAATTAAATTGATTGTGAGTAAGTCTAACTTATTATTTCTTTTACCTTTTTTAATAAATATTTTTGTTTAAAAATTTGGTAAATGACAATTTAATCTGTAATATTATCAATAGTGGTATACTTAAGATCTATAATGTCTTCACAGGCCTATTACAGCAGTGGCGACTCGTCCTATGACGTAATTGAAGCGACCCTTCCCCACCTAAAATTTAACAAAAAGCAATGTTTGTTTATATTCTTTTTTAGTGGATTTTTTTTGGGATACCCTATTCTAATTTCCACTTACCTAAAGTTTAAAATCTTCTATAACTGTAGATCAAAGCGGCTGTCCATCGTAAGGCGCATAATGCCAAACTTGGAGAAAGAACAAGACTCAGAAGCGAATTCTCCAGGCCATCTCAGTGCGTCACCAAAAACGTTACATGTCTTATATTGGTTGCTATGTCAACGGCACGACTCTCCACTTTTGGGATGCCTTAAGTGAAACAAAATATCATATCGCTTTAGTTCGTGATTTATTTCATTTAATTAATACAGTAAAACCTATGTTAACGACCACCTGTTAAAAGTGGCCACATGTAATAACAGCCAGTTTCAAAATTTCCAAAAACGGTTATATCTACATTGCCTTATTTATGACTTGGTATTTATGGTGAGATACAACCGAAGAGGAAATTAAATCAGAGTTAATAGGTATAAAGAACAACAAAATACCTGGACAAGCTAGCATTATAAGTAAAATAATAAAACTAGAAAGCAAATGCGTCATAAAAGCTTTAAAAACTCTATAATGCCTGCCTCTTTCAAGAAATTACACCAGGAAGATAAAATAGTGGCATTATGATAATATCATCATTCAGGCTCAAGAATTTCTTTCCAGTCGTATCTATCCATCGCCTTTCTCTGCCAAGTACGTATTCCAATATTTCTTATGTCTTTATCAATGTTATCAAGGAACTTTGTTCTGGGTCTTCCTCTTCTTCTTTGACCAATGAATCTATCAAGGAGCGTTTTTCTAGCTGGATCATTTTGTTCTATCCACATTAAATGCCCTATCCACCTCAGATGACATATCTTAATATGTTTTACGATATCAGGTTCCTTTACCTGAATTCGACTCTGGAGAAGAATCGTCTTCTCCACACTCCATTGTCATTCATAGTTTTCCATTTGAATTGAATTCAAGATGGTTCCTCAGAGAAACGGTCGTGTTTACGACTCGGTAGTTAAGTGCTGTAAAAAGTGCCTGAAAGTTGCACAAAGTGATCTGTAATGTGCAAAATGTGGAACGTTATCACATAGTGGTTGCCTGAAGCAATTAAAATGTATTAAATATATTGACGATGAAACAGATATATGCTGTGAAGAAAGTGTTAGGTTAAGTGATACAGAAAACGAAATTTTGGATAAAGGGGCTGACGATGAGGATCCGAGGATAACTGAAATCAGGTGCTTTTATTTGCAGGTGCTTTTATCAGGTGCTCAATATTTTTAATGTATTGTTTCCATTTTTTTGTAATATGTATAATTTTAGTTTTGACTTGCTGTAAACCTTGCTGTAACTTACAGTCAAATAAACTATCTATCTATCTATCTAACTGCTCCATAGATTCGCCTTGGTACTTTCCTTTTGAAACATCCTAACATGTTTTCATTATTTTTTGTTAGAGTCCAGGTCTCAGAAACATATATGTTAGGACTGTATTATTGTTTTATAGAGTTTTATTTTTGTATTTCTTGATATAATTGTGAATTTAAGGAGGAGATTGAGCCCAAAATACAATTTGTTGACCGTGCAAATTCTGAAGTTTATCTCTGCGGTAGTATTATTTTCTATAACAAGTGGTCGTAGGATTTGTGGTTGCGTGCTTATTTTTATATACTTCGTTTTGTTGGTGTTTATTATTAAACCCATTTTATGCTGATTCTTTTAATGCTACATACCGTTCACGTACAACGTTTTCCTTTTTTCCAAAAATATTGATATCATCAGCATAGGCCAGGATTTGCACTGATTTATTATATATTCCAATGGTTGTGATTTGTGACATACGTATTACTTTTTCTAGAGCCAGATTAAACAGTATACAGGAGAGAGGATCTCTCTGACGTAGCCCGTTATTTGTTTTAAAAGGTTTAGACAGTTCCCCTTGAATTATTTCGTATTCTATATTCAACTTTTTTAATAGTTAGTTTTGTTAAATTCACTAACTGATTTGGTATTCCTAGCTCTTTCATTGCTTTAAACATTTCTTTTCCATTCACAGTTGTTGCTTTGTAGTCTATAAAAATATGTAAAAAGTGTCAATGCCATATTTCAGTGTTTCTTCCAAAATTTGTTTCAGAATTGCAATGTGATGAATTGTCGATTTACCAACTGTAAAACCAGCCTGGTATTTTTCTACTACTCTTCGTCGGGTAAGCATCTTCTGTAGGTGTTATGTTTTCTTTTGTTGCGTTCATTTTTAAACTAATGATTTTTACGGGCACAAATTTCTATTCATATTTTCTCTTTCGCTAATACTCCAATGTCTTCCTTTATTCTGGTCCAGTAGGAGTCTATATCTGTCTGGCCGTTTTCATTTACATTTTGATTCCTTAGCCTGTTGGTAATGTTTTCCGATTACCGTTCAGCAATTGTCATATCTCTCAGATTTTGCACATTCCATTTTCTTTGCTGGTGTTTAAAATTCTAGCCCTCAATGTCGAGATCGCTAGGCAATGATCAAAGTATATGTTTGTGCCTTTATAACTACTGCAGTTTATGTCTATTCCATGCCTTGAATCTGTTGATAATTGATCAATCTGACTCGTTGTTCTTTCATCAGGTAAGGTCCAGGTTACCTTGTGTATGTTCTTGTGTTTCAAATCGGTGCTAGCGACTGTTATATTGAGTGCTGCTGCTAAGTTTATCAGTGGTAATCCATTATCGCTACTGATAATTGAGGCTTTATGATAATATTGCAAAAAAAGGAGATGTTACAGAAATTGGAAACTACAGAACAATCACTTTTTTATCTGATTTATATTATCTCTTTATGAGAATAATTACTAACAGACTTTGACCTAAGCTAGATAACCAACCACTTGAGCAATTCGGATTTAGGAGTAACTTTAGCTTTAGCTTTAGTAGAGTAAGCATAAGGGTATTAGGCAAGAAGACACCTAAATCCCTCCTAAATTATTCACCGCTTTATTACAAGGTGCCAGGAGAAATAGTAATTAGAATATTATTGGAGTAAACATAAATCATAAATGGAAAGTTTCTGAACAGCTTTGTTGAATGTTTGCAGATGGCATTCTCCTTATTGCAGACCGGGTAGATCATGCCTGTCAACTTCTTCAAGACCTTTAGAGCTCTTGTACACGAGTTGGCCTTAAAATTAATTTTCAAAAACACAATAGATGACAAATTTTGTACTGGACAAAATCATTTTAACTAATGGCACGCAAATTAAACACATTTATACCTATAATTCTTTGGGCCACGAAATTAAATTAGGAATAGATAATCAAACAACAGAGTTAAACAGAAGAATAGGACTAACATGGGCAGCTTACGGAAAACTAAGGGAGGTCTTGTTGCCAGAGTCAGAGAGTCAGGAAGAAGGACCAAGACAATTTTAGAATGGAGACCTAGACACGATGCTTATTGTAATCGAGGAAGTCCTCCAACAAGATGGTCCGTCGACATTAAACGCATCCAGAAAAATTGAAATCAGGTGCTCAAGATCGGATGCAATGGAAATATTTACGGGAGGCCTATGTTCAGCAGTAGAGTCAAAACGTCTGATGATGATAATTCATGACCACCCTCTTAATACAGACGCAACCAAATAATTTCAAATTTTTAAATCCCATTTCATAAAAATTTACCTTAAAATATACCTGCTAATATCGGCCAAAAAATGTGTCTTTTTTTTTGTGGATATATTTAAATACTATTACGTATTTAAATAGATATTTACCTGAAAAGGGATGAAATAACTTGCATAATTAGGGTCGGTATTTCTGATACATACTTATTTCGTTAGGTTAAAGATTTCTCCGTGTTTGAAAGGTTCTTAAGTTGCTATAATAAAATTAACCTTTGCTAGTAGGGGTTGACCCCTATAACCAGAGCATAAACCGACTAAATGTTTTCTTGCATTTCTACTCCACCAAACCTTCTTTATTCAATTATATATTTTTAAATAAGTTCAAATGGATTTTTTTTTATTTTTCCTAGTGGGCCGGAAATTATTATTAACAAATAACTTATAACAAAAAAATCATTTTTGTTCGAAATACATTCTTTATCTATCTTTGGTAATTTAAAAAAAAAAATTGTGTTAAAAAAATGATCAATTAGTGATTTTTGGGATTTTTTTCTAAAAAACTCAAAAATGAATTATTCTTCTTCTTCTTTTTCTTCTTCACTGGCTTTACAACTCGGTGTAAGTCTTCGCCGCATCCACTATCGCCCTCCATCCTCTACGATCTTGCGCTTCTATTTCCCATTGTTGTACGCCAATTCTAGATAAATCGGCTTCAACATCATCCTTCCATCTTTTTCTAGGTCGGCCTACTGATCTTCTACCATCTGGTCTTTTAAAAAACACTGTCTTTAACACTCTGTTATCCTCTGATCGTACCACGTGACCTGCCCAGCTTTATATTTTTATACCTTCAACTACAGGTAAAAGTATTTTGGTAAAAATAAATGGTTTATATCTTGCTGAAAACGGCAACCAAATATTTCGAATATGCATTTCGAGCAATATATCTCTGTATACGAAAATAAGCGTGTACGGTTGCGGCGATATAGGCGCTCGGCGCTTAGAAATCTATGTTTAAATAAAGATAGAAATATAATTGAGGCATTTTTTCAACAAAAAATTACAAATTAGTTGAAAAGGAAACATTTTTCGAAAAATTACCATGAAAGAAAAGTACTTACTTCGATAAGATACGCCTAAAAAAGTTTTGCTTGAAGCGATTCGGGAAATTGTTTTTTTGTTATTTGTTATTAAGTTATTTGTTAATAACAATTTCCAACCTACTTCAAAAAATTAAAAAATACATTTGAACTTGACAAAATATCTAGAATCGAGTAAAAAAGGGACCTATTTTTTTCAGAATTGTCCAAAAAATTTAAAAAAATTGTCCGGTTGAACAAAAAAACGATAAAAAAACAATTTTTTAAAATTAAATAAGCCCAAAATACTTATTGAAAAATGATTGAACAAGGTTTGAACTTGAATTTAGGTCCTCGATGAACTCAAAAATAATATTTTTTAGTGAGTTTTTAAGCCTCCAAAATCGTAATTCTGCGTTTTTTCCATTTTAACTTGTTGGTAACTCGAAAACGATCAAGTTTATACAAAAATTAAAGGAGACCTATTTTGAAAAAATTCAAAAAAATAATTGTTACAATTATTTTAAAAAAATGTTTAAAAATTTAAACAACTTTTCGCCTGGGTGACCTCTTGAACCTTATTTTATGATATCTCATGAAAATGATTAAGTTAAAAAGTCTCATGGAAATATTTTTCCGACCGAACCCTAGCTTTTCGTCCTGTCTATTTCCGGAGAGCTGAATTGAATTTTAACTGGCGGCGATAAGCCGTCCGATGTAAAAACACGTATAATAATAGTGATAATGGAAACAGGTATGTACAACTAATATATTTTATGAACAGATAATTAGCCATTTTATGTGTTCGTTCAACACAAAAATAAAAACTTTTTTCAATTAAAATAGTGCATTTTCTACTTAAATATGAAACTTTAAAAAAAATTAATAGCATATAAAACCGGATAATATTAATAGGGTAAAGGTTATTTTTTATACCTTAGAAATAGCCAATAGCTTAGTAAACCAGGATGTTAAATGTTAATGTTAAAAAACAGTTTAATAGCATTTATACCAAAATTCAATACTTCAATACAAAAAAGCAGTTGTCAGGATGGTAGATACTTTCTTTTCTGAAGAATTTTATTAACTTCTATCAAATCAAACAAACAGGTATAACAGGTACCCGGTTCACAATTTGTCGATAGCTCACTACAAGTTTAACCCTAATTAGAAAACTGAAATACAGAGAGGATAAGTAATACGATCTAATAGTAAAAACCAACCTAAAACTGACGGTTTAAGACGTTTTCGACTAACCCACCATATCTGAAGAAATACAATACCTTATAATCCTATTACACGGGTATTTTGAATGGTTAGATATGAACGACCAGTGTCGTAGAGTATATGATTGAAACATTTATTTGAACTAAATAAATATATTTTTTAAATTGTACTTATGTAAATTGTATTTTTTAATAAAACTTATTTATTTTATTCAAAAATAAAAAGTTTCTTGCCATTTGTAAAAGATACATTTATTTAGTTAAGGAAAAAGGCGCCAAAGTCGCCTGGCAAAATTTCCAATGTGTTTTAAATGTATCCATTATTTTCGAATCCGGAGAAAACTAATAAATATTGTTGAAAAATTTAAACGCAGAATGAAAGATTACATTATTACTCAGGGCAGAAAGTCCCTGAAAACTTCTACAGTGTTTATTTTAATATGTTATGTAACAGGGGTTAAAATAAAAGAGAAAATATAGTATAATTTTTAATAAAAAATATTGCATGCAAAAGAAACTTTTTATTTATTCTAAAAAATATTTCATTCTGCCTTTAAATTTTTCAAAAATGCTTTTTAGTTTTCTCAGGATTTGAAAAAAAAAATGGATACATTTAAAACACATTGAACATTTTGACAGGCGACATTTTGCGCCTTTCCACTTTAATACCTTACGATTACATTTACTATTACTTACCTTATATAATTACGATTAGAAAACTATTCAAATTCAAAATAAATAGGATCAACTTTGAAATCCGAGTTGTCTTGAGGGTTAATAATTAGGCTAATAATCTCTACGGTCGCATCAATTATGTTATCAAGATCCCACATTTTTTGTTCTTCTTCTATTATATGTCTTACTGCATCTTTCCAGTTTTGTTTTGTAATATGTTATAAAGACTCGTATAATAATTCACGTACAACTTGTATTTTATATGACGTATTTTTTCTAGCCACATAACTTTTCATTTGTGCTCAAATGAGTTCAACTGGATTTATTTCGCAGTGGTAGAGTGGAAGTCTAAAGACTGTGATGTTTTGCCTTTCCGCCATTTTGTCAACTACGTATTTCTTGAACTTAGATTTGTGTTGCCGGGCAATTTTTAAAAGTTCTGCTTTTACCATTCCATCTTCGTAAGGCAGATACTTATTCCGCAGCCAGTCAAGAATATCCTGTTTCTTCCACGCATTCGCTAGAAGTCTTTCTACTAGTCGTGAATGATAAGGTGCATTATCTAATACTATAATTGAATTTGGTGGTATGTGTTCAATCATTTGCTCAAAATACTTTTCGAAAACATCAGCTGTCATCTCCTCGTGATAGTCTTTTGTGCTTTTGGAATGAAATTCCAACAAACAGTGCTTAACAAATCCTTTTTCACTGCCAATGTGAGAAATTATTAATCTACTGCCTTTACCAGAAGGTGGGTAGATACCAGTAGACCAACCTTCCATAAAGGCTTGCCTTGAGCTTAATATATTTTTATCTGACCAAATTTTTTTTAGAGTATGACCTAAGTTTACCCACGTTTTATCCTGGTAGAAGATGGGCCTTTCTTCAGCCCGGAATTTTCGTATGAATCTTTAATAATTTCTTCTCCAACATCATCTTCTCCTCCCGGTCAATCAAAAGTGATTTTCGGTCTGATTTCTCCCACCGGAAATTTAATTCTTTTAAAACTTGCCACAATTTAGTTCGTCCGATATGAGGCAAATCCGGGTCGTCTCTAACTTCTTGTAAAATTTTGTTTAGGTTTGGTATTTCTTTTTTGAAAAAAATCCATGAATTTTCCTTCGAATACCATTTTTGGCAAATTCATCAATTTCAATAAGCTTTTCTCTCCCTTTAAGTGTTCGTTTGTGTTTGGGTTAGCTATACCGTGTTTTTTTCTTTCTGATAGGAACCTATATAAAGTTGACTCCTACGCCAGTCATGTTGGCACAACTTTCGACTATGTTGCGAACAGTGTTTGTGGGATTCTGAGAAACCAGAGCATCGTGAATATTCAGGACAATAGTCTTCTCTCTTGGTGAATAGACAGACTTACTGACTGTACGCAACAGTACCGGTGTAAAACTTGATGATGAAGCCATCACAAACAATCCAACAAAACGAGCACGAGCGAAAGGTACGTATATGTTCGTAGGTATATGAAATAAAAAGTCACTCACGCACTGCATATAATTCGCAAAAGAAATATTCGAGACGCTAATTACTGCCGTAGACGCGGAAACACCGACGAGCCGTAAATTACATGTAATCAGAAACGTACTAAACAAAAAAATTGTTTTCGTTCGTAAAAACTTCACCCTTTCAAGTTAAGTTTCGAATATAATTTAATTATTAAAAATCTGGGAAATTCCATCTTAATTATCTTGCAACGAATAGTACCTTCGGATATGAATTCCAGGTTTTCTAGTAAAGTGATTAAACGCGAAGATTAGTATTGAAATATCCAAAGAGATAAGGTATTCTTATTTACAAAATTGTTAATGGTTAAACTCTTATTTTTATTAATATAATATAACAACCAACATTAGTCGTGAAAGTTTTAATTGTTTTTCTGCTAAATACTAATATGCTAAATATATTAGTATTAAAATATTATTAATATTATATATAACAGTTTAAAACATTATATTATTATTTAATGAATAAACACCTTAGGAACGCCTATGATTTACGACCGTTTTATGAGTTTGAGGCATATTTCGTGCTCTCAACAATTTGTGAACAGAGTAATAGTAAGTGTTCATCGTATGAAACGGAAAACTATAGACTCTGATGAAAACATAGTTTTGATAAACACACAAAGAATAATACCTACTAGAATTTTTAGGAAATGAAATTTCACATAGTTGAAACTTAAATACAACCTGTTGTATAGTGTTTTAAATATCTGGAATACGGCCATTTAGCTAGACATTCTAAATAAAAAAAAGATGTCGAAAGTGTACAGATACAAGCCAAACAGAAGTGGATTAAAAAAAAATAATTTGTGTATTTATTGTAATAATAACGAAGACCCCTCAATTTCAAGAAATTGTCGTGTATGTACAAAACAAAAGGAGATGAAACAGGTTATGTCAGTCGAAAACATTTCTCTTCGAAAGAGTCGAAAAAATATAGGTATAATAATCCATCATATGCAAAAGCGACTACGAATAACCAATTCTCAATTTTAAACAAAGATAACAATTTTTAACTTCGGCGACTACAGAATATCTCTGGCGACAATTCATTGTCTAATATTACTTTTAAAAAAACAAAATCAGCTTCTGAAGCCAAAACTATTAAAACAAATAAATGAACACACCCAACCTCTCATACACCTGAGACGATGCCTGTGAAAAAATTATATATACCTAGTCAAAAATCTAATCACAATATTCCTAGTTAATACCTGGAGAAAAGGTTTTATGAACCAAACTATATGGAGAAAACTATAATGTTAATTATACCCTTTATAAATAAATTAAAAAAAATTGCAATAAAAAATAAATGTTTTATCTTCATCTTATCCTAAATAAAAAAAAACAAATATTCTGTGCAAATAGACAAGTTCTAATACCATCCACTCTCTTTTTACATACACACACACACACACACACACACACACACACACACACACACACACACACACGCTGGCACTGGCGTTGTATTACTTGTTTCTCTTCAACAGTAAAATGTTGAACCAAGGGTCACGAAACTAGCGTTACAAGAATGCGTCACAGGTAGCGTCATGAACTAGCGGTGCTTCAATTGATTTACTATTCTCGATAAATTCATTTCTAGTCCTCATATATTTATTCTAAGCAGGTTTAAATTAAAAAACTGCCTGAAAAATTAACAAAATACAGACCATAAATAAAAACTAAAAAATTAAAGATTTTCTGTTAATAAATGATTCGATTCGTATTGTTAAAATATAAAAGTCATAAATTTCATCAAATTATTAGCAATAATAAATCATCTGTTTAAACTTTTTTAACACTTCTCGTTTGAAAATATTTTAATATAAATAATACAATTATTATTTTTAAACATCTTATTTAATTTATATAACAATTAAATGTACTATCAAGTGATATTTATTTACATTTTAAAATTAATTTAATATTCCTAATAGTAAGTCTAATTTAATAGGTCTGTCAGAAGTAAGCAGCGTATGCTTTGTTAATACATTATCAAGTGGCGCTTGAAGCAAACGTAATAATTTACTGAAATATTTAAATCTAATATAATTTGTTTAAAATAGAAATAATAAAATTAATTTAATGAATTTTCAATTATTTAAATTTTAAAAATACAGAAAATATAATATAAAGTGTACTGTACCCTCTACTGTACTATCTTTTTTTGAACCAGTGATCTGTATGTCTGTGAAAATTCACTGACAACCTGAACATAGTTCGTCTATGTCTTTTTAATTAAAACATTATTTATAAACTCATTCGCACTGTTTTCCGACTAGCTGTTTACTTTTATATTTTTATTCTTCTTCCTCAAGTTTAGCTCTTACAGAAGATTGAAAATCATTTTGGAAATTATGTTTTTGTTTGTTACGCACCTAAATAGTGAAATTGAACTTCGTTCAAACCATTCACGAAGATTGCGTAGCCACGAGATTCTACGTCTTCCTACGCTTCTTCTGCCTTTGATTTTGCCCTGGAATATATTCCTTAATAGTTCGTATTTTTTGCCTTGCATGATGTGCCATAAGTATAAGTATTCCTTCTTCTTAATTCATATGGAATTTAAATCTTCGTATTGTTTTCCTAGCTGTTCGATAACTTATGCGTTTTTTTTGCGAATATTTTTAGAATACGCCTGTAACACCAATTTCGAATACTTCCAGGTTTTTAATAATTGATTGTTTTAGTGTTTAGGCCTTAATCCTATACAAAAGGGTGGAGAAAATATAAAACACCAAAGCATCTTATCCGGAGCTTTATCCGCTCCCTGCGTGACTGACGCGACACCTACCGCCTTCATCTTACAGTTTTAGACGTCCAAATTTGAGGTTTATCATTATAATAAATACATACAAAATTAACAATTATTATTAAATCGATTTTTAAATATATTTTTCCAGAGTATGTATGAAATGGATGTAGTATTAAGAACTGGGTTTTTAAAAATTCATCATAATTTATCTTTTCACCCTCAAACGAAAAAGAAAGGGAAAATTCTAGTACTGTCAAATCAAATTTATCATGTGAAACAGACGTGTTGTACATGTGTTTATAACAAAAGCGAAATATGCAAACACATTGCTGCTTTAATTTACTGTGTCAATAATGAAGATAAAAAAATGAGGTTATGTGATATTTACTTTTTCATATTATTAGCACTAATCCATCTTCGTCTGTTCTCGAATTTATATGTAATCTTTGGAAACCTATAAAAACTCACTATTTTTGCTATTATTAGCACAATTAAATACACAACATTTATTTGCACCCATTTTTGATAAAATTTATGCCTAAAAAGATACGTCAAATTTTGTCATATTTCGCCACTAGACACGCTGGCATCGTTTCGAGGTACCCAAGATAGTTACGCAAGAAGCGAATATTGATATTGCAATTACGGAATGGTATTTGTATAAAGATATTTGTTCAATTTCTGTATTGTTTACTACTAGCTTAACTTTGATGTTTTTTGCTTTTGTAAATACCATCAACTTGGTTTTCTTCAAATTTATTTTTAGTCCATAATTGTGGCAGTATATATTTAGTTGTTGAGCAAAATCTTGCAGTTCGTTTGCTTCTTTTAGTGTTCCTGCCAGAAGGACGGTATTGTCAGCATATTCAATGTTATTAAGTAGCTCACTGTTTATTATTAGGGTCTCATTGACTTCGGTTAACGCTTATTCTGAGATTCTGATTTATACGTATGTAGAAGTGATATTGATTAATATTGATTTATAATATTTATTAATATTGATAATTTCTGCTTTGAATGCCATTTTTACTTAAGTTTCCCATATGTTTTCATTCAGCACGGTAACTACACTACTAACAAATTAGACTACTTTCTGGGTTTGGGCAGTGTTTAGTGTAAATTAAATATCTTGGGTTGGTTGATACTATTTAAAATCAACGTTATATTATTAGCGAAGTGCAACTAATTTAATCTTTTCCTATCGATCCTTATTATCATATTCCCCCTCTTAACTTTCTTAAATATATTTCTCGAAATGAGTTTTTCAGATTTTATACTTTATTTGATACGTTGATAAGTACCAGCAAAACATACAGGGCTTTAATATTAAACCTTATAAAGTGTGTCAATTTTAAAATTTACAGTGTGCTATATCTCATGAACAAAAGCTGATATCAAAAAATGCTTGAAACTGTTTCTAGGATAGTAAGGCGGAACTAAAATGACATGAAAGAGAACTTAGCCCATCAACCCCCTAGGCCCCACCCACCACAACCAAAAAAGTTTAAATTGTAGACCCCTACCTGTAATACATCATTGAAAAAACTATAAAACATGCTTTCAAATGGTATAAATATTAATTATATAGGGTGAAGCAATAATTGTGACACTTTGGCTTAAATGGAAAATTTGTTGAGGATTTTGTGATTCTGTTGATGACCCTGTATATTTATTGTTTAATAATTATACAGGGTGTTAATATCAGCCGGCTTGCTATACTTTTGTATTTGTAATGCTATCTCCCGGGCTATTATTTTTATTGATAAGTGCCAGTCGGAATTTTTTTTGTTAAATAAAAACTTAATTTGTTGTTGCAAAACAAGTTGAAAATATGTGTTTTTTGGGTCCTGTCAGACTCAATAATTTTTGGTTTATTTGAGAATTTTAAATGCCATTAGTTTTCATTATTTGTACGATCGGTACTTGTCATTCAGCTGTAGTTGGCACGATGGTTTACAGTATACCTGAAAGCATTAAGATCAGTTTAATATTTGCCTCCCAGAACCAGTGTTATTTACAAATAGTTCAAATATTTATAAAAGGCATCCGGAAAAAAATGTAAGTTACGTGTACGTCCACAATTTAGTTGAAAAGTTTTGAAATGGGATCAGTGCAAAATAAAAAAAAAGATATGCTCCAAGATTACTGAATGACGCATCCAAATTGAGGAACTTGGAAATTTTGCAATAGAGCCTGCTGCATTAACACGTCAATTATCTGCAATGACAGGACGTTCACATGAGTCGGTTAGAAAGGTACTGAAATTACATAAGTTTTACCCGTACAAAACACAAATTATTCAAGAACTAGGCGATGATGATCCAGAACGACAAATTGAGTTTTGTGAACTCATGACTGAAAGAATCCGCGTTGAACCGAGAATGTTAAAAAATATTTTTTCACTGCTGAATGTACATGGTAATATAAATAAACAAAACTGTCGGTACTGGAGTAATGCGAACCCGCCGATTCAGAGAAGGTCACACTCAATATCCTGAAAAACTGAATGTTTGGGCAGGAATATTGGGCGCCGCTATAATTGGCCCCTTGTTCATACTAGGCAATGTAAGTGGCGACAATAATCTCGATGTGCAAGAAAACAACATCAAACATTTAATTGTGCATGAATTAGAGAACCAAAGGGACGATTAAGACAATCTAGCTCTAGACGAAGATTTGCTGCACTTCCAACAAAATGGAGCACCTCCTCACTATTCAGTTCCAGTTAGGCACTGGTTGGATACTAATTATCCAAACAAATGGATTGGAAGAAGAGGTCCTATTGAGTGGCCGTCGAAGTTACCAGACTTACCGCCACCTGATTTTTTCTATGGGGTTACCTCAAGTCATTTGTTTATAAAACTCAACCTGCGTCACTTGGGGAATTGCGAGAAAGAATAACGCAAGCATATCGCGCTACTACTAGAACAAAATTTGTCAAAGTTCGTGCAGAATTTAAAAATAGGCTATATTATTGTTTACAAAACAACGGAACCCACTTTGAAAATTTACTTAATTGACATTTTTAACAAATTTGTAGTTCAACAAAAACCTGATTAAACTTTCACAACTATTGCTTCACCCTGTATAATTATTATTTATACCATTGGATAGCATTTTTTATAGTTTTTTCCATGATTTATCACACAAGTAGGGGTTTGCGATTTATACTTTTTTGGTTGTGATGGGTGGGGCCGAGGGCGTTGAGGGGGGTGAGTTCTCTTTCATGTCATTTTAGTTTCCCCTTATTATCTTAGAAACGGTTTTAAGCATTTTTCGATATCAGCTTTTGTTCATACTTATATGTTCATAATATTATACTTAATTGTAACTGATAGAGGGCGCCACATATGCCACGTATGTGGCATAAATTTGCGCTTAACTGTTTTGCTTTTTAAGTTAACTCTATTTGTATTAAAAAATATTAAAGATACATTCTTTACATACGTTTTCGAGATATTCGCATTTTATAAGTCAGCTGCATAATAATTCTTAGTTGTGATATTTGTACGGTAAAGCACTGAATACCTGTGGATAGGCATAATTAATAGTTTGTTCTTATTAAAACATGATAATGTTACATCACAAAATGCTTCGTTATGGCTGCTAATGTCTTATTGAAGAAAAGCTTTCATCTTCTTCTTTAGGTGCCGTGTATGTATTCAGACGTTGGCCGTCATCATATTTACAATTTCCCTTTTCTATTGCTTCTTAAGTTTCAATACTGGAGTTGTATTACTTTTTCTCTATTGTAAAATTCTGAGAACCCAAAATATGTGATTTATGCAAGATGGTACACCACCGCATTCTGGAGAGAGTACAGTGAGGACACACTCAATGTGGTGACATATTGATATAATTATTTAATTATTCATAAAAAATCCCAAAAGAATACTTGTTATTCATTACGTAAATTGTTTACTCATTTTTATTAGGACAATTAGAAACTAGAGCACAGGTATTAAAAAACACACATGTATTTTGTTTCATAAAAAACACTTTTGCTACAAATCTAACCTTAAAGACTCAGCATTTTTAGAATAACACCATCTTGGCCTAATAACCGATATTGTCATAAATATAGTAAACACACTGGCAATCTAGTTCAGCATAATATTAGTTCGTTTGTAAATCATAATAGTCCATTTGTTCGAGATGTAATTATAGTTACTCGTAAGCTGTAACGTAATCATATAAATAAGTAATGTCATCGAGACGTTACTTCGTGTTATATAAGTAAACAATAAACGAGATGTATCACAGTTAATCAAAGTCTGCGACAAATAAAATGTAGTTCCATAATATACCATAAGATTTGGATATGTATCCAAAAGAATATATTCATCCATTATACATTATAGCCACCACGTAGCCCAGAATTTAATCCGCTTAATTTTGGTGTATGGAGCGCATTAAAACAACGTGTCTATAAGAATCCTATAAACATTCGCAACCAACTATGGGAAGAATTAAATACTGTAGCAGTTTCAAATGAATTGAAATGAAGAAAATGGTGGACATATCCAACAATTACTTCGACAAAAAATTATGTTATTTAGTTTAACTATTTCTTAATTTGGTTTTAAATAAAATGTTTTGATTATGACTTTGATTTAATATAAAACGTAAAATGTTTGATGTAATATCCTATTATTCTGTTATTTTGTCAAATCCTAAATAATTATCCTGCTGATATATTTATTTTATTAATATTTCGTTACGTGTTAACTTTTATTTAAAGTATTTTATACCAAATTTCAGAAATATTGATGTTTTTGTCTATTTTTCGTTGGTTGCCTGAAGTAATTGCCTTAAATCAGAATTATGCAGCTGTCGTAAAATGCGATTATCTCGAAAACTGTTGAGGTTTGAAGTTATTAACTAGTATACCTTATGTATTTTAAATATTTTTTGTCACAAATACAGGTAACTTAAAAAGCAAAAAAGTTAAGTACAAATTTATGCCACATATGTGGCATATGTGGCGGCCTCTATCATCTACATCAAAGTGTGCATCAAATTATAGTTTCTCATATTTAAAAGTACGCAGTTGTAAATTTTTATACATAAATGTTTACAAACGTGAAAGTTATACCGAAAAATTAAATTTTAAATTTGCATTTTAACACCCTGTATATATATATATATATATATATATATATATATATATATATATATATATATATATAAATATCTGTATATATATATAATATATATATATATATATATATATATATATATATATATATATATACATATATTGTAATAATATAATATATATTACTCACCTAACTGTTTTTAATAACATTCTTATATGTCATTGGCAGTATTATGGATTGCTATATTTTACAATCATTCGGAACAGGACTTGACTAATATTACTGACGCATATTCAGCATTGGAGTCCAGGTGGGAATGCAACAAAACTATCTGTGCAAAATGAATGCGAACTATTCAAACAATTAATCACGGTACAATTACTTGGACGCAAAGGTTCTAAGCTTACTGTTCCAAGTTTTTTAAAAGACGACAGAGCTGGTTAGCCACGTACACAAATAATTCATAATCGCATAATATCAGAGATTTGATCTCGAACCATTAATAATATTCCTACTTACTAGTTAGGAAATGCAATGCTGCACCATTCAAGTCAATCATTCATTTAATTTTTCAGTGTCTCTTTTAATGATAATTCATTCTGAAAATGATTAAAGACTATTGCACTTATGTTTCGTCGAAAGCACGTTGAGTAACAAATGTGTTTGATATTAGAATAGAAGAAATTATGGCTTGGATAAAAATCATCTTCAATTTTATTTATTTTAAACTAACAGACCAATTAATACCTATATATAATATATTTTAGGATGGTGAGTTATATCAAAGATATATATCTTCTGCAAATTTCAAAAAGATAAATCTACTACTGATACAAAATATATTCATTATAAATGTATGATAAGAAAAACATAATGATGTTTTCGAAAAAAGTATTTTCATGCAAATATTCAAGCAGTTTAACGACAAAAATTTTGTTACATAAATATAGGAAGTTACGTAGATAAGATATACGGGCGTCAAGTGCAAACCTGCTATAACATTTTAAAATAGCACCAAGGGAGGATTGAACACAGTAGACGAACAAAAATAAAATTCTACAATGGTACAAAAAACTTGCAGGTAGTTTCTTTCATTTTTGTTTTCCATGCTTAATATTGCGGGTATAAATGGTCAAATAATATGTCATTTACAAGGCCGGCGAGAAATTGTTAGTCTTCCACTGAACCTAAAGAACCATATTATATGAAAATTTTACAAAAACTTGGTGGAAGAAGAGACAAGAGACACAAGTCAACCCACCCTTGTAAGATAAAAATTGTGTTCTTGAAAAAAGAAATAACAAAAATTGAATGTAAACAGTGTCAAGCATATATTAAATTTGTTGTGTATAAATGTAATAATATATTTTCTTATGGGGTGTTCAACCGGTTTATATATAAGAGAATATTTAAATACGTTAAAAATGACATATATGTTTTTGTAGAATAATAATTTTAAAAAATTAAATAAGAATTAAGAATATTTCTTTAAAAGCTTAAGGCCAGAATTGTTTAAGACCAGAATAACTTGAGAAAAATAAGAAAACAAGGAATTTTTGTTCATTCTTCAATGTCATCATCATTCTCTTTGATTTTATCTCTATGGGAGGCCAGCCTTATTACATTTTTCCATGAGTTTTTATCTTGGGTCATACCAGTATCAATCCCCTTTATCAACATGTTCCATCTAACTATCTCCCCTAGGTCTTTTTTGGTCTTCCTCTCCTACTTCTTTCAGGAACTTCAATAAATCAGCAATTCTTCCTATTGAGTGATTAGCATCTCGACTTTGAACATGTCCTAGGCTATATATCTTATTTTGGCATAAATTTGTACAACCGCTAAACTTCCCTAATGTAATAAATTTTAATTTATCTTTTTTTTGCCATTTTACTCATTTTTTTAAACATTTTTATTTATGCCGAATCATCATGCTATCACACAAAACTCCACTTGCTTCCTTCCATTTATTCATCTCGCCTTAACTCTCCTGCTTGCTTCTTTATCTAGTGCCCCATTACTGTCTTTAATTTACCGTTAAATGAACATCCCTACTCTGTTTTTGTCCTATTAATTTTGAAACCTTTTTCTTATAGAGCTTGCCTCCACTATGTTTTTGTTCTAAACCCCTATCAGTATTTCTTTTTAACACTACATTATTAGCATACATTAAGCAGCCGAGAATGTTTTCCTGTTGTTTCTCTGTTACCTGATCCAACAGCGATAATATTAAATGAGGACTATGTTACTTTCACATGCAATTTATCAGTCTCTCCGACACCTGTCCTAATACTAGTTGTAACTCTCTCATACATGTCTCTCACAATTTTTATATACTTACTACGCACTCCTTTCTTATTGAGCATTTAGCACAGAACCTATGCCCTCTTAAGATCAATAAATACTATATGAGCGTTTGCCTTTTTATCCCTGTATTTTTTTCTTTCTGCTTTTTAATGAAAATTGTATCTGTCGATTTTCTCTTGTCTCCATCTATTAATTACATTCTACCAGACTGTCAGTAGCTTTACGGCTCTGTACTTTGTGCATTGTTGAATATTTCCTTTGTTTGTATAAACAGGCAGTAATATACTGCTTCTTAATTTGTCTGGCATTTGCCCCCTTTTCAATATTTAATTACACAAATCTGTTATCCAACTTATTCCTGTCTCTCCTTAAACTGTCCATATATCTGTAGGTTTATGATCCAATCCAAATGCTTCATCTTTCTTTATTTTTTGAACTGCTTTGAGCAAACTTTCTCGTCTGTTATTTTGGTGAAAACTGTTGTTATTATTTCCGTTAGCTCAATTGACTTTCTGTTAAAATCTTTATTTAATAAACTGTTAAAGTACTTTTTCATCTCGTTTTGACATTCTTTCCGTAAACTAGTACTTTATTATTTATTTCTCGAATACATTTAATCTGATAAAAATCTTTTGCTTTCTTTGCTTTATATTTAGCAATTTTATATCTTCGCTTGTCATAAGAAATATAGGATGATATAGCGATAAGGCTGATAGTAATATAGCATAAAAGAAATAGCGAATATATTACATTTTTGACTTTATACTATTTTACTAATAGTTTATAGTATTTTATGCTGATGGTAAAGTAACTAACCAAATTTAATTTTGTCGACGTGATATAAATATTCCAATAAACAAAAATATTTTTCTAGTAAAATTTAATTTCATTATTTAATGCCAAATAGAAGAAAATTTTAAAATTTTAATTTTAAGAAAAAGAGGTATGAATACCGGGATTAAACATATTTATTGAAAAATAGAGTTACGTGAGTAGTTTAAATAAATTTGTTTTAATTCAATTTCGAAAGGTATTTATTCAATATAATTTATTAAATTGATTATTATTTCACGTAAAACATGAGTTTAGTCTTACATAATATTTAAATGCGAACAAACAGGACAACCTTTAAACATTATACTAAGTACCAGTCTCATTATGGAACACTTGTGACTTCAACTTCTCTGTTAGTGACTCCAACATCACTTTCAGAACAAAGAAATGTTACATAATTTATCGTGATATGCAAACTAACAGTACACTTTGATCAGTCAACGTATGAATAATGTGTTATAAATTCTAATAAGTAAACTTCAAACAAGTCTTCACGTTGGTTTCATTTGACTCTTTCACCTCGCAAATTCCACCTACAATAAACCAGCAAACGGCTTTCTAGCATTCCATTCATCTTTAAGAGAACTGAGTTGTTATAAATTGTATTGATAAACCATACTATTGATTTGGGAATATTTGAAAACGTTTTTGTCTTATGATATAGTAAAAGAAAACACCCTATATTTTGGTTTAACCAGTTAGTGTATTGTGGCTGTATATATATATATATATATATATATATATATATATATATATATATATATATATATATATATAGTTTGTTATTTCCTGGCCGTGAAGATTTAAATAGCAACTTTTTTATTTTCTGGGTTTATATTTATAAATAAGCAAGTGCTTATTGAAAAAAATGGCAAAATTGCCGAAACGTTTCAGCAAAATTTAAATAGTTTTATGTACATCAGACCGACAAGCCCAGGAAATCAAAAAGTTTCTATTTATATGTGTATATATATATATATATATATATATATATATATATATATATATATATATATTTATATGTATATATATATATATATATATATATATATAAAAATATAAGAATCACTTCTGTAGTGATCTGTAGCTTTTCCAAGCTAATATGCTTCTCTTTTAACTTGGCTCTTGGCTGCACCGTACTGAAGACGACCAATGTCACGGCAAATATGTATATACGGTTGCCTTGCATCAATATACCTATTATGTTTTTTGTTTCCTGTTTTGCGAGACGTGTCATTACAAATCCGTTTATTATCTAGTTCATTCATTCCGATTAAAAATGTTTAATATAGTCTTAAATGATTAATTAAAATTAAATATACAACAAAAATCATGATATAGCTATAGGCACTAAAAAAAAATGTTTTTATCCAGTCTCCCATATTTTGTATAATTTTCTGAATTTTTTTGTAAATAACCTTTCTAATTTTCTGTAATTAACCTGAAAGTCCCGTTGAATAAGCTGGCAAACATATAAGGAAAAAGTACTCACAACCTTTGAGCCGGAATACAGAATAACTGAACGTTGGCCTCCTGTGTAGTTAACTACTGAATAGACGAGGACTCTACACTTAACTAGAGTAAAACTTTAAACTGACTCGGGACTTCGTGCGGGATCTCCGAAGAAAAAATTTTTGTTTGGTATTTCAGTAACTTTAAAATTAACTGCGACTGATTTAGGAATTCCGTTTCGATTAATTTTGGAACTACGTTTCGACTAAGATTGGATTGACTTTGTATTATGTATATTCGGACATTGGACCCTATTGAATGAGAAAAAACAAAGTTAAATAGGCGAGATAACAGAAGCTAAAGAATAACCTTTTTCATCAAACTAAAAATAAAAAAGTTTTTCATAGGCGTTCTTTGAAATATTCCAATATTCCTAAGTTTGGAATATTGGAATATTTCAGCTTTTTATTGATTTTTACATATAAAATCTTCTGAATAGTTAAACATTATTTTGTTTTAATACTCAACAATACTAAATAAATCTCGAAACCAGATAAACGATATGCAAAAAAATTCTTTATTCTATTGGAGTGAAAAACTTACAATGTACAATTTAAATTTAAAAATAAATTAGTATAGAAAAAAATAATTTTTAATAAAACTAATAATTAGTATTTCCTCCATTGGCTGTATGCATGCCTGTAGGCGATTTGGCATGCTGCCCATTAACTGGTCGAGCTGGGCTTGCGGAATTCTCTCCCATTCTTCACGAGCAGCATCTTTTAGTTCTCGAAGTGTAATAGGAGGATTGTTTCGCTTCTTGATGCGTGTTTTGAGAATGTACCAAGCATGTTCAATAACGTTAATGTCGGGGGAATTCGAAGGCCACTGTAATGTAAATATTCCTTCTTCTTTCAGAAAATTTTGTACTTCTGCTGTTCGATGAGGATGTGCGTTGTCATGCATAAACACAAATTCATCACCTACTGCTCCTCGGAATAGACGTACGACAGGATTTAAAACTTTCTCGATGTACAGAGCACCAGTGACTCTTTTCTCCAGAACCAGCAGTGGCGTCCGTGTACCACTCATAATACCACCCCAAACCATAATACTGCCACCTTCAAATGGGACACGCAGTTGTGCTGTTTCTAGTCGGGCTTGTCGTTCTGGGGCCCTCCAAACCAGTGTTCTTCGCGAATCAGATACCAAGCCAATTTTTGACTCATCAGAGAACATCACGTTATTCCAGTTAGGACCATGATGTACCATTTCTCTAGCCCATTGCAACTTTATTATTTTGTGTTGGTAGGTTAGTTTAGGAACACGTAGCGGTCTTCTACGATACAAATTTACCGCATTTAGTTTACGTGTTATTGTTTGCCGTGAAATATTCAGTCCTTGAAGCCTTGAAATTTCTCTGGATAAACCACTTGTAGATTCCAGATGATTTCTACGAGCTATCAATGTTATTTGCCGGTCTTGTGCTGCTGTTGTACATCGACTTCTACCACTTCTGGGTCGATCCTTGACGTCATTTGTATCTTGGAATTTTTTTTTTAATTTTTGATATAGCACTCTGAGTAACATCAACAATGTTCGCGATATAACTTTGACTAAAGCCTTGTTGTAACAAAGCAATTACTCTAGATCTGTCAAAATGAGATATCACGTTTCTAGGCATTTTTAAACGGCTCAATTCAAATTTAAACAAAGACTGAAATAATGTGTAAATACGCTAGTCAGTTGAATGTCACCAAAATCATACAAAAACGATTCAAATTTTTTATCATTTTCATTTAAAAATGCTGTAGAATGAATATCAACAACAGGTTTAAAACCACCATAGGCGTAGATATATTATTTGTACGTATTCCAAACTTTTGGACATGTGTGTATGTATATAATATATATAATATATATATAATATACATATATAATATATATATAATATATATATATACAATATATATATATATATATATATATATATATATATATAATATATATAAGAAATACTTGATATTAGTGACTGTCTATATAAACAAACAAGACAGTTTATTACGGCTGCAGTCCTAATAAACTGTGTTGTTTGTTTATATATATATATATATATATATATATATATATATATATATATATATATATATATATATATATATATATATATATATATATATATATTCGTTGACAAAGATGTAAAGAGAGAAATGGGGAATCTAAAATTGCATTCCAATATCTCCTCAACTAAGCAAAACTCCTTGGCAAATTGGTATAATGAGTATATCGAAATAAAAGGAAAGACAGTTAAGATTTCATTTCACATATAGTGCTCTGTACATTCGCTTATACGTATTTCATATTAAAAGGAATCTTCGAAGCGACTATTTACACAGGACTTACTTTTCGACAGGAAAGATCGTTTTCACGTTCAGAGCTTCTGTAAATAGTCGCTCCGACGATTCCTTTTAAGATGAAATGCGTATAAGCGAATATACAGAGGCACAAAACGCGAACTCACATCTTTACTGTCAATATATATATATATATATATATATATATATATATATATATATATATACATCTTTATACCATACCTGAACCATCTGAAAAACCATACAATCCTGAACCTCCTATATCTAGAGTATTTAGAGCTGCGTATGGCACGCTTATCTTCATTAATTCTAGCAAGGATTTCAAAAATGTATATATACAAAAGAAATTTTTAATATTTTAAAAGATATATAAATGGGGATTTTACTTATTAATGACATAATCCTGATCCCCTTGTTATTTCAGTCAATTCTGAACCTAAACATACGTGTATATACACAAACCTGAGCCTAAGAGATGTTGCCAGCTTTAAGTAAAATGGGATTTTTTAGGGAAATTTTCGTATGTGTTTGCTTGAGAGTCAGAAGCAGTATATTTTTACTTTCCCTTAATTGTACATATCC
This sequence comes from Diabrotica undecimpunctata, assembly GCF_040954645.1. Classification (NCBI taxonomy): domain Eukaryota; kingdom Metazoa; phylum Arthropoda; class Insecta; order Coleoptera; family Chrysomelidae; genus Diabrotica; species Diabrotica undecimpunctata. The sequence goes on from NC_092808.1 coordinate 65,275,107, forward strand.
TAAATCCTAAATATGTAAACAATACGTCCTGTCTACCGATTATTTTAACAGAATAAACCATACGTTCCAGTTCATAAATGTCAAAAATATGAGCTTATGTTAACGGCGATTTATATTAAAAAAAAAAAAGAATAAATCAGGAAAGTATTGCATTTATTTATTATCAAAAGTAGGTACATTGGTACATTAACTTTACTCTACTATTTATTATAGCTTAGGTAATAGGAATTAAATTTGCCTACAAACATAAGAATAATGTGATACAGATCAGATCAAAACTAAAACAAGAAAGCCTTTCAAAACAGTGAAAAAAAAATTAAAAACCAACTAAAAAATATTAGAAAATGGGTGTTTAATGTTTAAGTTTTCCTGTATACATATTATAAACTACAGCTTTGATGCATGTCCATTTTCTTTCTTTAATTACGACGGGATATTCTTTAAGAAGGTGTTGCACTTTTACCTCAATGGAAAGCTTTCTTTTTTTAACGTCGGAAAAGTATTCTGCGATAATTCTTTTTTGTTGTTTTGTCCATGGTCGTCTTCTATCAATAAATATTTTCTTTTTTAAATTACCCATTTTTTGAGGTTCTTTATTATTATCTAAGTTAGCTGAAGTAGATGGAATCTCACAATCGACGTTTAGATTAGATTATCCAAGATATTTTCCATTTCTGCCTCTTCCGCATCAGAGAGAGGAGCTAAGTTAATGTTAGTTTCGTCTAATGTTTTACCTTTGTATTTTTCAGCTCCGCCTTCTTCCATCATTAAAAGTAAAAGTTTAGAAATTTTAGCCGTTTGATATACTTTGACAAACGATAATAATTGCAATGCATTTGTAATGTGTGTCATTTGTAATGAATTTGCTTAATTGCTTCATATCATTATTGAAAAATTGAAGAAGTTGAATAATGGTGGCCAAATGCTTTCGAAGTTTTGTTGCTGTTATACTCGCAGGTCTCTCCAACTGACATTTTTTTGCGTATTCACCTGATTTCAGTTTGTGAAATAGTTCTTCTGCAGATGTTTGCAAAAAATATTAAGTTTCTTGGGGTCGTTAGTAGGCAGCAAAATTTCTTCCTTGTTCCATTAATTTTGAATTAAATTGGTACATGTTTGAGCAGAAACTTCATTACACCATTGGGATTCTAAAAGAGTTTTTAATATTTTAAGTTCTTTTCTCTCATCGCTTGTGTTTTCAATCTGAACAAGAATAATATATGCTAAGTAGCAACATTTTCTCATAAGTGTCCCAAAATTTATGGCCAACGTTGGTGACTCATAATTATCTGTTTCTGGGTTATATTTTGCTATATTATTAACTCCAGAAATTATTAGTTGAAAATGCTTTGTGCGAAGAATATCTATAAGTTTCTTAATATCAGGATTCTGTAGTCTTGTAAAGTCTAAGAGTTTTGCGAGTCTTAGCATATTTTGTCTTACCAAATCAATTTTGCCTTTACTCTGACGGCCTTTTATGTACGAATATGCGTACTGGCAAATTGAGAGATCTTTTTTAGCAATAAGATTTATGTCGTCTGCACGCATTCTGAAGAAAATTTTTGATTTTAATAAATCATTACGTTTAAGAAAATGGTGTAGAAGCAAAGTAGTTTGTCCGTCGCTTTGGGACGTTTGTCTTCTATTATTTTTCTCATCATAGTTTCAAGTTTCATAAAGCCAATTATCTCCCTTTTAAATAAACCTTATGACATAATATGTTAACTACGTCAATTTCTTCTAAGTGCCATTTAGAAATATGTCTAGCAAAATGGGAAACATCCTTTTCGCAATAGAAGCAAAATTCCCTTCGATCTTTGTAATTTTTTCTCAGCGTTTTTTTAACAAGTGGCTGAAAAAAGAAGTAGAATGAATCAAACACGTTAAAAGAAAAAATGTAAGTAAAGTAACTTTAAAAAAAAAGAAACATAATTGATTTTAACTTAAGACATGACATCTTGTGACTCAGTTGTCTCGTCCTTTACAACTAGTCAGATAGGCTTTTTTTATACATGTAGCTGAGTTTGGTTTGTTTTATTGGCCACAAAAAAACCCGTCTGACGAGACGTAAACGACAAAACAATCTTACCACAGTATGTCATGTCTAATAAATTAAAATCAATTCTGTCTCTTTCCGTACGTTATATGCTTTCTCACAGATTGTTAATTTAAGAATTATTGGAGTTTAGGGGAATGTAAAGTATCAAATTGTTTTGAATACCATATACTGCTTATATGGTTATTTAATTGAGTCCTTACTTTCACTTCTAGAGCAAGAGATGATATCCTTTGAGCTACAGTACTGCTGCTTGTGTTTTGCTCTTTTTCAGTCTCCTCCATTTGATGTTCACTTTTTGGTTTATTATTAAAATTTAAGAGTTTCCGTATTATTAGGGATTCGTCCTACTCGCGTTTCTCTCTTTCAATCGGTTCTTTAAATAAAATTGAGGAAACATCATTCCCATCAATCACTTCTTCAAGTATTAACGAATCGTTCTCACACTGTTTGCTGTCACAGATTTGTGGATGGCTCTTTTTTGTGGCATTTTTAAATCTGAGAACTGCAAGAAAGAGTCAAAGTTTAACCAAATTTAAGAACAATTAAACAAAAACATAGCTACCCATTTTTTTAGCTCGGCCGTCTTCTGATGGCATATAATTAGGATATTTATGGAATCGTCGTCAGCCTTTATAAATTTGCTTTTGGATGTGTTAGACGAGTTATTAATTTTTTTTCTGTAGAAACACAGCATTATTATTTTCCGCATAGGAATCATACTCGTCGGATAAAAAATCCATATTTATTGCTTGATCTGGGTCCCTATGTTATTAGATTTGTATATTCTCGAGATATCCCCACTTTCATCATATTGAATAGAAGAAATCAGCTTAAAATTTTTTGTCACTCAATAATTTACAACTAACCTATTTTGACACCCATTCATTTTTGAATAAAATAGTTATATTTCTTTGATCTTCCGAATATTAACTCTTTTCGAGATATTTTAATATTGGTAATTTGGCACATGATTAATATTTTGAATGTCGAAGAAGTGTCACTTTTTGATACAAAAAGATTAGAATTTCTCTGTAAATACAGGAAATTTATTTAAAAGAATATATTTTATTCTTCGAGCTTAATAGATTAGAAAAAAGCATTTCAGACCCATTATTATTAAGTATGTAAAATATTATTTAAACGTTACCCATACGTTGCTCTTTTTCGTCTTTCCCCTTTCCATTTTTCTCTTTTGAACTTTAAACTTTTGAATCTTTTGTTACGTGTATCTGAGAAATTGGATACAAGCTTCTCTTCGAATTTTTCGAGCAATAATCAAAGTGTATTTTTTCTACGTTTTTGTCTAAAAATTATACATTTAATCTTTAAACCCTTTCTCATTTTTTGCTTTTTTGCTTCATTTCTATTGTTTCAAAACTATTTTGAAAAATTTCAGGGGTATGATTGATAGATGAAAAGTTCTCATAAACAGTTCCCCTTTGCGCTATTGTTAACTAATAGAGACAAAGGTTTTAAACTAGTTAACCTAAATAACATGTAATAGTGCTAATTTAGTCAAATTCGTCTGAGATACTGACAGTCATAAAATACTAATTTAAAAATATAAACAGGAAGACATCAAGGTCCATTAGTTAGAGATACTTTTCCTTCTAATATAATTTCCCTAGAGGTTTATCGAAGTACTTCTAAAACATCTTGCATAACAGTTAGAAAAAGAAGATGACGTGATTTCTCTTACTTGGGATGCCCTATATAAAATGAATTTAAACAGGAACTCAATATTTTGAGATATCTCAGACTACTGAAAACATTTCATAAGCCGTCTAAAATGATGTATCACGGAACTCCCCTCTATTAATTACGTTTTTTATTAAAAAAATAAAAATTTACTTTTTTTTAAAACATTATTTAGAACAAATCCTAAAAACCGGATAACATGATAATCCCAAATTGCAAATCAGCTTCTTTCGATAAGAAAATCGCCTACAATAATTTTTAATAAACTCTGACACAGTCTTTTTGAAATATAAATTAAAATCAAGAATAACTATTTTACTTGGATACCCTGTACCTCTCTGTTAATATTAACTTATATAAATAAGGACAATTCAGCTAGATTTTTAAGCCAAAGTGCTCAAAATGACAATTTAGTTTAATACCTTTTGTATAATTAACCTTTCCCTAAATATATATCAACCATCAGTTTACAACGTCCTTTATAATTATTATTCATTTTTAAACACACCTTCCTGAACCAAAACAAACGACTGTTGCAACTTGCAACTAAATAATAATATCTTATACCACCTATTGAAAAGAAATCTCTCTGGCCTTGGCTAAAAATAGAATTCCCCAATTCTCTAAACAAAATAACGACAAAGCAATGTTGCCACATAGTATGGATCAGGAAGGTACTAATTGTGATAATGTATATAAAAATCATGTATATTCAAGAAATTGTTTCCAGAGCCAAAGTGGCAAATGGCTGAACTAAAAAATGCAATCCTGAACCACAATACAAACAGGTTTCTCTTGGATTCCAAATGACATATTGAATTGAAAGTTAGGCAGTTTTGTCCGCTGATGGCACCACTAATTTAAAAAAATGATTTAATTTGTAAATTTTAAATCATATGTCAGTTATAAAAGGAAAACAATCCTGAACCAATATACAGGTTCAGGATCGTAAACGGGGTTCAGGTTTGTGCTTAAGTTTTACTATCGAAGGCTCAGGATTGTACTAAAAACAAATATATATATATATATATATATATATATATATATATATATATATATATATATATATATATATATATATTATATATATATATATATATATATATATATGTATATATATATATATAAATATATATATATATATATATAAATATATATATATATATATATATATATATATATATATATATATATATATATATATATATATATATATATATATATATATATATGAAAATCACTAAGTTCTCGGTGGGAAGAACCGCGTTGAGAATTTAATGCTCGACGTTTCGGCACCATTAAGGCCGAGGTCTCAATCTGCCTACTCCTCAGTGTCGAGTGACGACCGGTCTTACCCTGTGCGGCTGCTTTTATACTATCAGTATAATAATATATATATATATATATATATATATATATATATATATATATATATTATATATATATATATAATATATATATATATATATATATATATATATATATATATATATATATATATATATATGATATATTATATGATCGATTTTACTCAATCCTCTTTTGAAGCCAGCTTGCTCTCTTGCTTCTGCAGCATCTCATACATTTTTTAATCGGTTGTTGATGATCTTTGTGAACATCTCGTATATAATTGGAAGTAGACTTACATGTATATAGTTTTTGGTATCTTCTTTGCTGTCTTTCTTATGTATAAGGATTATGTTTGCTGTATTCCAGTGATCTGGTATGCATCTTGATTTTAGGCTTTTCGTAAATATACCTGCTAAAATTTTTCAAGCATTTTCATTTTTTTGCGAGCTTGTTTAAGAAGTTCCACTCGTATGCCATCTATTCCAGCTGCTTTACCGCTTTTCATTTTTCTAATTGTCGATTCTACTTTTTCCGGAAGGACTTCAGGTACATCTTCTTGGTTGCTGCTTGCTTATTTAACTGTTTCAGAGGCTTTCTATAGTTTGCTGTAGAATTTAGTCACTAGTTGTATTATTTTATTTTTGTTTGTATTGCTGGTGTTTTAGTTTGTAAAGAAACCGACTTGCTTCTTCCCAATGATTAATGCTTTACTTGTTTTCTTAGAGCTTTTTCTGTTTTCGTTTGCACTTTCTACCAGTCTTTTATTGTATTTTCTTATGCCTTCCTTAATACTTTGTCTTATTTTCTTACAAAATTCTGTGTATTATATTCTCTGTATGTTGCTACTTACTTTTAATTCCCTTCTTTGTTATAGCATTATTTTGTTTTTATCAGACAGTTTACTATGTTCATTTTGTTGTTGCGGGTCTCCGAATTCTTTGGCACTATCAAGCATGGTTTTCAATAATTGAGAGCGGTCGAATTGATCACGTAATATTTCATTAAGTGTCTTTTGGTAGTAATCTAATTTTTTTAAGATTGTTATTATTTATACCGGTTACTGTTGGTTTTGTGATTAATTTTTTCTAATTTCAGATCTAGAACAATTTTTGTCAGTTTGAAATTTATTTATTACACTGACATCTTTTAATTTAGCTAATTTGTTCGTCAGAATAAAGTCAATATATTATATATATATATATATATAATAGTGTATAGAGTAATATATATATATATACTGACAATAGGTGGTCCACTAGAATTTCACTGTTGTATTAAAGAGGTGTCAAGTGATCACGAAGACGTCCAAATTTAAAAAGAGACTATGACATAAGGAAACAAACCGGTATAATATGACCGGTACAATACGGTATAAAAGCGAATATCATACAATCGTGGGCAAAAATGAAAAATGACTATGTAAAGGAGGCTGCACCATAATCGGTAGAATATGCTGAAAATAATGATGATGACGATTATACACAGTGTGTATGAATCGAAAAGAATAAATCCGATAACAAAAAAAAGTGGGAAGTGTGCAAACCAAGTTTAGACATTTTACTTATTTTTTTTTCTGAAGCAATTTTTTCAGTAACTTATTTTTATACCAAATGTATCATTTAACACTGGTGTTTAATCACAAATTAGTCCATTAACTTGTAATCTCATATTAATCTAAATTTCCTGAATTTTTATAGTTTCACCATGTATAATGGTGAAACATATCGATTAGTAGCTTAATTACAAATTTGTTCAACTTCCTGCAAGCTATAGATTGCCTAATAGGTATTGAGGGAATAATTGCAATCATTTTCTCGGTTTAAATTATATTTGCCACCTTTCAAAACTCAAAGATTGTTGTTCTATGCAGAGGGCAATACACTTATTTGATGAATCTTGGCATTTTAGTAAGATTATAAATATAGCTTCGAAGCTAGTTTGGGACGCAGTCTGTTATATGAATTTTTACCTTAATAACAACTGTAGTGTAATAATTCAGTAGCTGTCAATAAAACTATATTTTACTCCACGACTTCAACATTTTACTTTATCATTTTCGGTAAAGATGAATCGGACACAGGGTGTTAAAAACAATTCTAAATTATAATTAAATTCGAATTGTCCAACTGGCATGTACCTACTTTGTTATTTTAATATTATACTGAAGCCATGTTATTCTGGTATGTTATTACAATTTACTATTTTTCAATAAGCAACACTTTTACTTAGTTTAGTTTGATGTTTTGATTGTTTCTTCGGGAATCGTTCTCAAAATAAACGATTTCCGAATTTATTTAATAATAATTTTGTTTTGATTTAACACCCAATGTTTATTGCAAGTCTCATTACAAACAATAAGCAATGTGTGTAATTTATGTACAATAAAATAGTGTCAACCCAGGTAAGACATATATAATATTATAAATTTAATTAATGGCGTAACAATTAATTAAAGCTAATAAACAATATTTAATACAGCACTGACAACAAATATGACTAGTACAAGTAAAAAAAATTGAGAAAAGTTTTTGAAAATACCGGAATAAAAACTTGTTAATTCACCGCATTATGACACTATACTCTGTTTCTCTAGATTTACTAGAGGTCCAAAGGGTCTAGTCTTTTTAACCTTCTTACGTGTGAGATGATGAGCAGATCCGTGACCAGCGGATTTGGATGGCAATATAGTCTGGTCTTGTATGCAGGGTTGACAGCAGATATTGTTTCGCTAACTGTTAGATCTATAGACTGTATCTGTAGATCGTGGTGTAATCTGTGGTTCGTAAAATACAAAGGGGCATTGCAGATCTGTTTTTGTATGTTGGTATTACTTGCTGTACCAAAAATTTTTTCTTCATATAACCATATCGGTTTTAAAATATATTTATAAATCAGAATTTTGTTCTCCAGAATAACATTTGATTTTCTTCTTACGTACCAATACATTTTCCTGTAGACTAAGCTGAGTTAAAGGCGTTTCTTCCAGATTTAGGCGCCCCAATTAAGTTTGCACCCAAATGAATTTCTATGTTTTTAACAACGGTATTAACTGGTAGTGGATTGTTGTTTATAAAAACTGGTAGCGTGTCACCTTTTTTTAAAGTAAACGTTATTTCTGTTCTTTTTAAACTGTTGACTTGGACTCGCCACAGTTTAAGCCAGCTTTCTAGTTTAAGCAGATAATTTTGCAATACCTGAGATACTTCAGTTGTTGTAGAATTTAAAGCCATGAAAACTGTGTCTCCGGCATATGTAGCGATTGTTGTATTGATTGTTATTGGGAGATCTGATGTGTATATTAGTATAGAGTAGTAGTAGAGGGTGGATCCTAGTATGCGTCCTTGAGGAACTTTGAAACATATTGGAAACAGGTTAGTGTCCTAAAAACAGGTTAGTGACCTCTTAAGACCTAAAAAAATCGATTAGCCAGGTAGAATTTTAAAAGTGAACTTATGGAATAAGGAAATATCAGGAAAAATCCTCTGTACTGTAGTTGAAGTCATTCCAGTCTCTACAGCAATGGCTTTTATAGATACATGTGGATTCATCGTTACATAATATGCTAAAACAATCACCAAGTTTTGTTCGGTCTGTGTTGATTTGATATGATTTTTATTTCTCTATGTTCATGAAATGAATTTTGCCGCATCTTCTTAACCATGGCAAAAGTTTCATAAGACGCTTTTCGTCTTTCGGGAAAGCATTCCTTATATCGTTTTAAACGCCTGAGCATTTTGAGCATTTGGCCTACATTTAGCATAAATTAACAACATATCTACGTATTCATTAGGTGTAAATAAGAAAGGCATTTTTACTACTGTATAAACTTACGATATTTTCAAATTCTGTTTTAAAACTACAATAAACATATTAGTGAGTGCACATAAGATATGACATTAGCTGTTACCTACTATTTCTAGTTGTTAAAAAACGGTTTAAATGAAATCTTAAGAACAACTTTATTTTCTTACGAATTGGTAAAACCTACAAAAATATGCTAGTTTCAGGTTAATTTGGAGGTGAGAAATGGGACCACAAATTGAAAATTTAACGTGTTTATTGAAGTTATTAACCTCATTGTGGTATACTGTTAAATTTGGGGTAAAAAAACCTTTTGTTTGACCTAACCTTTACCCTCATGATCCATTTAATTTTTTCCATTGTAATGATATAACAGCGGTTGGGATGACGTTACAGATCTCATGTATAAATCAATTGATAGTATTGTAGGTCCAATTAACATTTCCTAATTTTCAAATAAAAATATTCATTACTTCCTGAATTATATTGTGTTAAAAATATCTGGGAACACAGTGTACATATTACAGTAATAATAAAACCTGATAAAGTGGTTTAAATACTTTATCCTTTAGAAAATATTATTTATTCAGGATCCAATTAAACATTTTAAATTATCAAGTAATCATTTCATTAGAAAAATTTGTTTGCTCGAAATTATTAAAAATATTTCAAACCATTTAGAGTCACATCCGCTTGAGTTTTTTGCAAATAGAGGTATTAAGGAGAAAGTTGAGAATATTTCTCTTAATAATGATTTGCATGCGTTGGTGTACATTAAGCTAAATTAATTAGATTTAGTGTAATTGGAAATATAATCTTGCCGCCTCATTGATTTAGTGAATTAATTTATAATGTAAGCTTACGTACCTATTAGGATATAAGTAACAATTTCGCATTTATGTTTTATTTGATATTCAATTCATAGTTTGTAGTTTTCCTAACATTATATTAAGTTGTAATAATTATTTTAACATATTGAATTTATTTCCATAATAGTATGAACATTTTTTTTTTACTTCAAAATATGTGGCTCCCCTACTAATGGTTATTGACACAGCTATTATAGAATATATTATATCTATATTATAGAATTTATATTCTTTTTACAACAGGTGGTTGTTTTAATGGTTTTTATTTAAAATTTAGTAAAAATCGACGTTTTTAATCCCAAAAGCGGAACAAACTGCAGCTGTTAGAGTTGGGGATCATTTAACAGACGACACAAAGATAAAAGAAGTGTGTGACAAAGATGTATACTTTCCCCAATATTATTCAATATATATGTATATATATATATATATAAATATATATATATATATATATATATATATATATATAAATATATATATATATATATATATATATATATATATAT
>NC_092808.1:65285489-65308434 GCF_040954645.1 Diabrotica undecimpunctata
ACGCGCTATCTCAGAGTACTGTAGATTTTTTAATTCGATTTTTCCTCTTTTCCGGCAAACTGGGGATAAGGGACCAGAAAAAAACACAAGTTTGGAATAAGCTGGACCAAGTGCATGTACCAAAACATTAAACAAATTTTTTTTCTTTTTGTAAAATTTGGAAAAATTTTTCCAAGGGGGTACCCTTGGATTTTTATCAAATTTGGTTAATCGGCTATATTGGCGTCAATTTTGGTCCGAGAGTCAAGCGAATAGACATTTTCTACATAAAATTGGTCGCTCGTTCTTCTGCCATACTCAGAATTTTCCTACATCTATCGGTTCGTGAGGAAAATTTCCACTTGGATGTCTGTATTTGCTGAAAATTTCGTGAAAATTAAAAGTGAGTACTTTGTTTGAAATTTGAATTATTTTGATTAAGGGTGACTTGTTGTTAAAAAAAATAAACATGTGGCTAGAAATTATGCACCGTTTTGCCGGAAAATCGCAAAAACTGTAGACCATTGGATTTTTATCAAATTTCGTTAATCGCCTATGTTGGCGTCAATTTTGGCCCGAGAGTCAAGCGAATAGACATTTCCTACATAAAATTGGCCGCCCGTTCTTCTGCCATACTCAGAATTTTCCTGCATCTAACGGTTCGTGAGAAAAAGTTTCACTGGGATGTATGTATTCGCTGTAAATTTCGTGAAAATTAAAAGTGAGTACTTTGTTTGAAATTTGAATTATTTTGATTAAGGGTGACTTGCTGTTAAAAAAAAATAAACATGTGGCTAGAAATTATGCACTGTTTTGCCAAAAAATCGAAAAAACTGTAGACCATTGGAGTTTTATCGAATTTCGTTAATCGGCTATGTTGGCGTCAATTTTGGTGCGAGAGTCAAGCGAATAGACATTTCCCACATAAAATTGGCCGCTCGTTCTTCTGTCATACTCAGAATTTTCCTACATTTAACGGTTCGTGAGAAAAAGTTTCACTGGGATGTATGTATTCGCTGTAAATTTCGAGAAAATTAAAAGTGTATATTTTGTTTGAAATTTGAATTATTTCGAATAAGGGTGACATGCTGATTAAAAAAATCTATACATGTGACAAAAATTAAACAAATTTTTTTTTTTGTAAAATTTGGAAAAAATTTTCCAAGGGGGGTACCCTTGGATTTTTATCAAATTTGGTTAAGCGACTATATTGGCGTCAATTTTGGACCGAGAGTCATGCGAATAGACATTTTCTACATAAAATTGGCCGCTCGTTCTTCTGCCATACTTAGAATTTTCCTACATCTAACGGTACGAGGAAAATTTCCACTTGGATGTCTGTATTTGCTGAAAATTTCGTGAAAATTAAAAGTGAGTACTTTGTTTGAAATTTGAATTATTTTGATTAAGGATGACTTGTTGTTAAAAAAAAAAATAAACATGTGGCTAGAAATTATGCACCGTTTTGCCGGAAGATCGCAAAAACTGTAGACCATTGGATTTTTATCAAATTTCGTTAATCGGCTATGTTGGCGTCAATTTTGGTCCGAGAGTCAAGCGAATAGACATTTCCTACATAAAATTGGCCGCTCGTTCTTCTGCCATACTCAGAATTTTCCTACATCTAACGGTTCGTGAGAAAAAGTTTCACTGGGATGTATGTATTCGCTGTAAATTTCGAGAAAATTAAAAGTGAGTACTTTGTTTGAAATTTGAATTATTTTGATCAAGGGTGACTTGCTGTTAAAAAAAATAAACATGTGGCTAGAAATTATGCACCGTTTTTCCGGAAAATCGAAAAAACTGTAGACCATTGGATTTTTATCAAATTTCGTTAATCGGCTATGTTGGCGTCAATTTTGGTCCGAAAGTCAAGCGAATAGACATTTCCTACATAAAATTGGCCGCTTGTTCTTCTGCCATACTCAGAATTTTCCTACATCTAACGGTTCGTGAGAAAAAGTTTCACTGGGATGTATGTATTCGCTGTAAATTTCGAGAAAATTAAAAGTGTATATTTTGTTTGAAATTTGAATTATTTCGATTAAAGGTGACATGCTGATTAAAAAAATCTATACATGTGACTAGAAATTATGCACGGTTTTGCCGGAAAATCGAAAAAACTGTAGATTTTTTAATTAGATTTTTCCTCTTTTCCGGAAAACTGGGGTTAGGGGATCAGAAAAAAACACAAGTTTGGAATAAGCTGGACCAAGTGCATGTACCAAAACATTAAACAAATTTTTTTTTGTAAAATTTGGAAAAAATTTTCCAAGGGGGTTGGAATTTTGATTTTTGGATCCTTGGATTTTTATCAAATTTGGTTAATCGGCTATATTGGCGTCAATTTTGGTCCGAGAGTCAAGCGAATAGACATTTCCTACATAAAATTGGCCGCTCGTTCTTCTGCCTGGAAATGGTGCATTGAAAGATAGGGCTCTACAAGCAGATAGCTGGAACGATCGCAAGCAATGAATGCGAGAACCGGTGACAGCTGTAACAATCTTGTTATATATACACTGTCTGCATATACAAAACTGTTATAAAACCGATAATATTGTATGGATTCGAAACCTAGACACTAATAAAAGACACAGAAGAAAAATTACGTTGCTTCGAACGGAAAGTGTTGAAAATATATGCCCCAATAATTAATTGGCATTGTAAGAAAAGGCAAGGCGCAGAGGTTAAGATAGGTAGGTCACGCCCAAAGAGAACAAAATGACCGATAGTCGAAAATAGTATGGCAGTCTAACCCAGAAGGAAGAAGACTACCGTTATGATCATGCACCAGGTGGAGAGACAATATTCCCCAAGATCTCAATACCATAGGCTTAGAGATGGGCAAAGACCTTATGATGGACTTGAAGAAATGGAGGCCGGTGAATCAACCAAGACCCACGATGGGCTTTATAGCTACAGAGTAAGTATACACTTCCTCTTCTTCTTAAAGTTCCATCTTCTTTCGAAGGTTGGCAATCGTCATGGCTATGCGGAGCCTGTTGACTGCCGCTCTAAATAGTTCTGCACACAAACCATTCCCTCAAGTCCTTAAGCCACAATATCCTTCGTTTTCTCACATTTCGCTTTCCTCGAATTTTGCCTTGCATAATAAGCTGCAATAATGAGTATCTTTGCCCTCTCATAACATGGCTTAAGTACTTCCATTTTCTTATTTTAATAGTAAATATTATTTCAGCTTCATTTCCTATTCTTCTAGTAACTTCTGCGTTTGACATTCTTTGAGTCCATGCTTTTCGTAGGATTCTTCTGTAACACCAAAATTCAAAGGCCGCCAACTTATTTAGATGCACTTGTTTTAATGTACATGCTTCCAAGTCATAAAGTAGGTATATACACTAATCCTAGACGTAATAATAAGGAATAATAAAAACGAGTAATAACAGTAAATATGGATTTGGATTCTAAGTTGTCTTTTATAATTGCTGAAGGCTGAATAGATACACAGTTAGGATTTCTAAATTTCACTAGTTAAGATAGCACCGAATAAAAAATATTTTGCATGTTTTTCGATGTTACTTAATATACTAACCTGTAATTCGAAACAGTCGCCGATTTATAAGGATGTTCACTTTCTACAAGAGTATAATGATGACTAGTGGTTTCAATTTTGTGATCTAAACTTTCGTGGTTTGAAGATGTGCTAAGGTTTGAGGCAGATTTTATGGCACCACATGGTGTACCCATTAAATTAAGAGCTGCCACATGTGGGAGTAACTCCTGAATTAGGTTCAAAATATGAACTGCACTCTAAAACAGATAATAAAAAAATATAAATTATTTAAAAACTTTGATCTCAAGATAATTTATGTTCCAGATTGTTGACATTAATTATCCTATTACTTACACTCTTATATTTTACTAGGACTTACCTTAGAATCGCTGGTTACCAAAGGACTTATATGCGCCAAAACCAGTGGTAAAAGAGTTGTCACTATACAAGATTTACTAAGGATTTCTGCCGACGGAACCTCCTCAGCCTTTTCTCTTGCCGATACTAACAAGTTACTAGCTTTTTGAATAATAGCGCTAGTCATTGACAAAGCTGCAATTCGAGCTTGTTGTTCCAATTTTGTGGTAGCAGCTCTTCCACTTTCCAAAGGATTACTAAAAAATAAATTAATATTAAAAATTATCTGTAAAATAGTAAAACTAGAAATCTAGAGACAAGATCATATCCTGAAGATTATCATAGAATAAAATTTATATATAAATAAATATTTTGTGGTGTCCCTACGAATTGACGAACAAAGTTATGACGATCTCATTGAGGCTTTCGCCTCTTCGAGACATGACTGTTCATTTTTTCTGGGGGAAAAGGGGGTTGGTGAGAGATGTGGTGTACCGTATATAATGAACTAAATTACTAAGAAGTAAACTTAAAAAATTGACACACTATGTGACTCGAAGGTTCCGTTGCTCAGTACTGGTAGAGTCTGGACAGGGTCGTTTAGAGGTGAGAAACACGTTAAAGATAGATACAAAACAACAAAAAAGAAAAGGGAAGAAAACCATTTTTTAAGGTTATGTTTTTAAATATTAAAATCCGGAAAGACTAAAAAGACTCATATGGATATCAAAACGGAAAGAAAACATATAACAAAGTACAAATATCACAAATATAAAAAATGGTAAGATTCACTATTTAAACATAAATTATTTATATTTATATAATATATATTATAACATTATAAACATTACATGTTTGTTATTTTTCTTCAAATAATTATTTTACTCCCAATTTCTTTTGATTTTATGCATTTGTTAACTTTCTGTTTTGTTTTATTTATTTTTTTCTTCTAAAAATAGTTGTTGGTCAACTTTTCTTTCAACTAAATATTCTGTTTAATTATTATTGTCCAATTTAAATTTTCATTTATTTCATCTCATTTATTCTTTGTATAACACTGTATCTACACTACGATCTATCACTGTACGTTATCAGGTTCCGAGTATATTCTATAAAGTTCGAAGTTGTATTGTCTTCTCCACACTTTATTGTCATTCACTGTTTCATAAATTCGCCTTCCGTCTTCCTCTTCTTTTCTGATCAATGGGTCTATCAAGGAGCGTTTTTCTAACTGGGTCATTTTGTTCTATCCGCATTATATGTCCTATCCATCTCAGACGTCTTATCTTAATATGTTTTACGATATCAGGTTCCTGGTATATTCTATAAAGTTCGAAGTTGTATCGTCTTCTCAACACTTCATTGTCATTCACTGCTGCAGGCGAATCTAGCCTTAGCACTTTTCTTTCGAAACATCCTAAAACGTTTTCATTATTTTTTCTTAGAGTCCAGGTTCTGAACCATATGTTAGGACTGGGCGTATTATTGTTTTGTAGAGTTTTATTTTTGTATTTCTCGATATAATTGTGGATTTAAGGAGGAGGCTGAGCCCAAAATACCATTTTTTTTTCCGTGCAAATTCTGCGGTTTAGCTCTGGGGTAGTATTATTTTCAGTATTAAGGAGCGCTCCCAGGTATACACATTCGTTCACTGCTTAGATGACTTCGTTTTCTATAACAAGTGGTCGTAGAATTTGTGGTTGCGTGCTTATTTTCATATACTTCGTTTTGTTTATGTTTATTATTAAACCCATTTTTGTAGCTGATTCTTTTAATGCTACATACGTCTCTCGTTCAGCGTTTTCCGTTCTCCCAACAATATTGATATCATCAGCATAGGTCAGGATTTGCACTGATTTATTATATATTGAACCAGTGTTTGTGGTTTGTGACGTTTGTATTACTTTTTCCAAAGCCAGATTGAACAGTATACAGGAGAGAGGGTCTCCCTGGCAACCCGTTATTTGTTATAAAAGGCTCAGATAGTTCCCCTTGAATTCGTACTCTACATTCAACTTTTTCACGAGTGGGTTTTGTTAAATTTACCAACTGATTTTATATTCCTAGCTCTTTCATTGCTTTGAACATTTCTCTTCTATTTACAGAGTCGTAGACTGCTTTATAGTATATAAATATGTGATAAGTATCAATGCCATATTCCAGTGTTTTTTCCAAAATTGTTTCAGGCTTGCAATCTGATGAATTGTCGATTTACGACCTCTGAAAGCAGCCTGGTATTTTCCTACTATCCGTTCTGCATATGGTGCCATACGGCGACATAGTACTGTGGAAAATATTTTATACGCTGCATTTAGAAGCGAAATTCCCCTGTGGTTACAGCATTCAAAGATATCTCCTTTTTGTGTATGGTGCAAATTATTCCAATATTCCAATCATTGAGGAGGGATTTTTGTGTCCATATTTCTTTTATAACTTGCTGTAATGCCATTATGGTATCATCGTCACCTTCTTTATATATTATCTATTATTATCTATTCCAGGCGATTTGTTTCTGGCTAGTTTTTTACTGCATCTTTAACTTCAAGAATCGTTGGTGGTTCCTCTTCCCTCTCGTTTATTTCCCTTACCTCAACTCCCTCGTCTTCCAGGTTTTCTTCTTCTTCCTCTATATTAAGTGCCTGGTTAAAATATTTCACCCATCTATTCAATACATCTTTCCTTGTTGTTAGTAGGTTGTCATTCTGACTTGTGGTTTCCTTGAATTCTTTTCTGTTGATGTTAACTTTATTATAGAATGCTCTGAATTATTTCTCTCTGTTGAGGTTTTCTGTATATTTAAGTTCCTCATTTAAGTGGTTTCGTTTTTTTTTGTGTAACCTCTTTTCTTCGCTTCTTTTTGTCTGGTAATTCTTTACAATTGTTCTAGTTCGTCGAGTAAGCATCTTTCTGTAGGCTTAATTTTTTTCTTTTGTTGCATTCTTGCATTCATCGTCAAACTAATGATTTTTACGGGCACGAATTTCTGTTCCTATTTTCTCTTTCGCTGCTGCTTCAATGTCTTCCTTTATTCTGGTCCAGTAGGAGTCTATATATGTCTGGTTTCCTTCATTTACATTTTGATTCCTTAGCCTGTTGGTGATGTTTTCCGAGTACCGTTCTGCAGTTCGTATCGTACCGCATCTCCCAGCTTTTGCACATTCCATTTTTTTGTATCCATTTCATTTTCTTTACTGGTGTTAGTGTTTTATATTCGTAGTTGATAATTTTTTATAATCTTCTTATAATCTTTTTACATTGTTTTCTTAATCATACCTAACCTCTCTATGCCGTTTCATTTAAACTTTCTTAAAGGTATATGTAGGTTAAATCTTTATCTTCATGTTCATATATATTTATTAATCCTATTGACATATGAAATATTTGGCATATCATTTGAACGAGACGGGAGTGATTGTTTGGTTAACAGATTAATTTTTACATAGAAACGTCTCCCCTGTGGACTGAGCTGTTTCGCAATTTTTACAGTTCCACTATCAGGTGATTTATTCAAAACGACTCATTTTAACCAATTAGTAACAACATATAAATATTTCAAATAGAAAAAATATACACTACCTGTAATATAAAATAATTGGAATTTGGCCTCTAGTAAGAGTTGTACCATTAAAACTTAATGAACATGTAGAAAATGTAAAAATTGTATTATCAGATCCCTTAATAGAATTTAATCCACCATCTCCATTGTTAGTTCGTCCTCCATGATTTCGTAATCGTACTGCATATTTAATGTTTTCCTAAAGTACAAAAATATGAAATTAACTTAAAGGACATTATTTACTTTAAATATTTAATTAACCTTACCTTAACTGAGATCGCTCTGTCAAATTTTATTTCAATAATATCTGGAGGAAAATCCTCTGGTCCAAACGATCCTCTAGTAACTTCCAAGCTGTTCCAACGGTGTGAATGAGCATGGCAATCCACAGTATTTAAAGAGGTTGTCTAGACAAGAAAATGATTATTTGCTATACTGGTTGGGAAATACATATGATCACAGTTTTTATGACAGAACGTTTCAAAGGAACAGTGAAAGCAATCGACAAAAATTAAGATAGGAATCGAGAAGGCAAGATCAGCTTCGTCAAAATATAAAAAATCTTTGACACTACCGATATAAAATGAAAGTAAAAGTTCGTTTACTAAAATTCTCCGTTGTTCCATATGGAGTGGAGTCTGGTGTCACTGGAATGCCTGGCCCATATAATTGTTGAGTTATGTCAACGCCTGGAGATGTTTTAACGGATCTTATACAGTTTCTAAATCTTTTTCCTATCATAATATAGTCTATTTGGTTTCTTATAAAGAATGTATCCTAATAAAATTAATATTCTTTACTTTGATTTGTTTGTTTTATAATATTTTATTGGTCAAATTGCTGAGCTTTCCTTCTATAAATGGTTGTTTCTTTAACTTCTGTCATGGTGGAATACTTAGAAACTATACCCCGAACAGTACTAGTAGAGGGTTTATATACAAGAGCGTCATGTAAATTTAAAACTACTAAGCAGTAGGTGCTTTCGTAAACATATTTGTGAAACATAGTTTGCACAATGAAACCAGTCAAAATGGACTTAGGGACAACTTGCAACAGCAAATAATTATGTAGTTTTCAGCACTAACTTCCAGAGAAAAGATATCCATAAAGGAACATGGAAAATACCAGGAACCAATGAAGCCAACCAAATTGACCACATGTCAGAACGTATCGCGGGGCGAACTCTGACTCAGATCACTATCTTGTGGGGGCAAAATTGCGGCAGAAAATTGCGACATTAAAAACAATAATAACGGAATCTACAGAGGAAACTGCAGCTCAGCCCAACTCAAGACATTCGAGAGAAAGATACTGATAAAAGTATATGGCCAGGTGCAAGAGGAAGACGGCAGATGGAGAATCAGGAGAAACGACGAGGTTAATGAATTGAATGAAGGGTATGACGTTGTAAGATCTGTGAAAAGACAAAGACTGTCATGGCTGGGCCATGTTCAGCGACAAGAAGACACGAAAACGACAAAGAAGATGTTACAGTGAAAACCGGTAGGAAGGCTGAAAAAAGGAAGATCCAAGACGAGATGATTGGATGACGTGGAAGAGGACCTGAAAACCATGAATATAAGACAATGGAGGAGAAGGGCCTAAGAGAGATCTGAATGGAAGGAGATAGCCAGACAGGCAAATACCCATCCAGGCTTATGATCCCAAAAGAAGAAGAAGAAACACTAGGTGCTTCTTATTGATAATATTTTATATCGGGACAGGTACTGTTTGAAACTGTAGGTTTAAAATTCTTTGTTACTGGACATTACGTTATGGGAATTATTATTTATGTCATAAAAACTGTGCTATCAATATTTTTAAAACGAAGTATAGTGATCAATGATACGTTGAAAATTGGAAATAACCACATTAATGATGAACGAGAAAATGCAGGATAAAATTCACTAATTGGGGAGAGCAATATTTGCTAATTGAAATAAATAGCAATAAGATCCCCATTGCTGATATAGCAAGAAATCTGGATAAGCACCTTAATGCGAGATTTCTTTCAAAAGTCCATTTAAAGAAAAAAAAAATAACTTAAATTAAGATACAAAAAATGGATCTTAGAAATATTTAAACTCCAATTAAATAACATTTTATACAACTTATATAATTATTAAAGTCAGGAAGACACAATATTCTTATCCTGATGATAGCTAGAAATATAAATATATTTAATAATAGGTACTTACATCTTCCAAAAGTTCGAGTTCGTATTCGTAATGACCAATACCACCGTAAACTCCTACTCCAATTATCGATATTCCAGGACGATCAACTTGAAAACAAATTGCATCAGGTGAACCATTACCTGTATTCCAAGTTCTAGATTGATTTGTTCTAGTAAAACGAGATGGCGTCATATGTAAAATTCTGCCGTAATTTCCTTGCAGATCTTCCTGTAATAAGTTTTATATAAGATTTTTTTGTTACATAAAATATTAATCACTTGTTGCTTGAAATTATATTAATTAGAAAAATTGACATTGGATTGGCCCTACAGAAAACTGATTATAATATTACAAGCGGTTAGGACTTGTCGATGGAATGGAATTTAAACCAAATCCTGAAAAATTTTCGTCTACGGGTTATATAATTTCTACCTCTTTGAAAAATTTGCACTTTATAAAACAATTTTTTATGTAATTTTCCGCAATAATATGCTAACTTTTGTTCATCATATGAATAGCATTTTTGCTTTTTATTGCCATATCACTCACTGGAGCTAGCTGAAGACGCCTAGTCATAAAAATCCATATTTGCTATAATTTTTCGTACTACTTTTCTATAATTTTTCTTAAAAGCAGAACTTATCCCTTAATCCATCGGTTGAATAAGTGAAGTTGTAGTGGCGGACAAGAAATGGATTCAGCCTCACGTCAGGTTTATGGGTAGAGCAGTTATCAACAAATAACAAAACTTTTCTATTTTTACTGTCGTTTTCTTGTCGTCAATAAGCCATTCCTTAAACAGGATTATTGTAATCCAAGCAATTTGATTTTCCAATAATAAAAAGTGGCAATTTATGGCTTCCATCGGAATTAGCACAACACATTATCGTAAATCTGTCATGTGGTTGACACTTATCCGCCCACAGCTTTCTCCCCTGGGAAACAAAAGGTGCCGTCTGAAGTAGCTCGGTAATAAAGCAAAGTTTCGTCACAATTGTACACGCAGGCTGTTTCATAATTTTTAATTAATGAAGGTAGCACATCCGTTATCCATGTATTTGCGACAGATACATCGGCATCTTTCGCTTCTTCAATTTTCTTGAAGGAAACTTGTGAACGATTTTTCCATCTGCATTACCATCCATTTGTCGCCTTGAAGTTCGCATTACCCAAATTTTCGACTATTTCTTCAACATTTTTCTTTAAAACTGGGCCGCTAATACGAACATTTCGGGCCCTTTCTCAAAAATTGGCAAGTTAATTATGAATTAGCTTGCCAATTGTTAATGAAACTGACTTATTTTTTAAAAGTTTGCTCACCTGTATTTGTGAAATTACAAACTTTTTAGCAATTTCTATTTATTTAACAATTACAATTACATTAACTTTTTTTTCTTTTTTTTTTTTATTTTATATAAAAAATTACACAACGTGCAAAGGAGTATAAAATGCATGTATAGTAAAAGTGTTATATAATACTGTGTATAAATGACAGAAACTAGATTTTCATCGTAGTCTAGCAGCTCTTAGCTCCATCAATGCGCTTTGAGTGATAATCCAGTGGGTCTTGCCGACATGGTTGAAGTTAATGTTTTTAGTTATTATCTTCTTTTTCGCAGCTTCCGATGATGACGATGAACACAGCAAGGATCAGAAGGATACGTCAACGGATCAGACGGTGATCCTACACTGACTGACTATGTGGCAACGAGATCGTATAGAGCACCTGAAATTTTAATAGCTAATAGGAGCTATACAAAAGGCATAGATCTATGGAGCATATGATGCATTCTTGCAGAAATGGTTTTAGGAAAACCTATATTTCCAGTAACATCTACGGTGAACCAACTAGAAGATAATGGCGACCATTCCTACGCCAAGTCAAGAAGATATAAATACTCTGTATTTCCGGGGATTGGATCTTCAATGATTAAAAATGCGTCAGCAGTTAAAAAAATACCCCTTGTTTCGATTCTGGGCAACAATGTACCTTCAGATGCAATTGATCTTATAAATAGATTGTTGGTGTTTAATCCACACGACAGACTTACAGCAGAAGAGGCTTTGGAACCTTCCTATATTGCGAGATTCCACAATCCTGATCAGAAGATATCTCTTGAAATGTCAGTCACGGTGCCGTTAAACGATGACGTCAGGCTATCTGTAGACGATTATCGAAATAAGTTATACAAACTGATGGCATCGCACAATCAAATACAATCTAAACCATCTCATTTCGTAAAGCCAAAAGTTTGTACCTCAAGTTTACTCAAAGGTTTTTAAAAACACTGAAAACTATTTTAAGCATCATGCGACAGTACAAGAAAAATCATATATTTCACATTCAGAGCCTAAGATAGCGAGCAAAAAGAAGCATTGGATGAAATCGGATTCGAAAGTTGTATCAATATCAACCATTCCTGTTACTTTACACAGAAGTGAAGTTATGAAAGTCGGCGGTGATTGTCGTTCGGCTGTGAAAAAGTCGTCGGCGAAAGCTGCGAAAAAGAAGATAATAAACTCTGAGATAGCGCGTTCCACCATGCTGGCAAGACCCACGGGATTATCACTCAAAGCGCATTGCTGGAGCTAAGAGCTGCTGGACTACGATGAAACTCTAGGTCCTGTCATTTGATACACAGTATTATATAACACTTTTACTATATATGCATTTTATACCCGTTTGCAGGTTGTGTAATTTTTTATATAAAATAAAAAAATTAACTTTTTATTTTGAAGTAAGATCCTTTATCTTCGAGTTTAATAAGCCATGATTGACTTGCTAACAGATAGGTTTCTGGGCGAATAGAATTTTTAGAGAAATGAAAGAGTGCTTGTGAATGTTTCGAAGAAGTATTGAATTGGTACTCATAACAAAGTAATAAAGTATTTTTTACCTGACAGACCCTAATAAACCAGACATGATTTAAATTTTTAGGAAATTGTACATTAAAAGTTATTCGTTTATCCGAAAAATAGTCTACTAAGTGGTATTATTTTATTAAAACGTATTCATATAAACGGATAAACTTATTAAGGAGTAAATTGGAAACGCTTCGAGACCTCACATTTCTTTTTCTTAAACTGGGATATTCCTATAATCGGTATTCTAATTGGCGGGTTCGACTGTATTATAGACATAAATAAAACTTGAAGTAAACCATGCATACTTTAAAATAACTATAATGATGTACTATATAAACCATACTTACTTCAGAAGAGCTACACTGATGTACCAATTCGGCTAATACCCTTGCTAGCAAATGACAACAGAACTTCGATAAATCCGAAGACGACGAAGTTGTACTTTTATGCAAACTTCTTACAACGGGGTTTGAAGCCAATGTTATGAGGCATTCCAATACATCACACCATTGCCATGAAATATTACTGGAAGTAGATTCAACCTATAACAAAAGAATGACATGTTCCATTACAATTATTAACAGGTAATATAGCTGTTACAAGTAACTACTGAATATTGGAAAGATCTACTCTTATTTAATAAGTAATATAGTAGAGTAAATTACAGTAGAGTCTCTATTAGTAACAATGTACAAAAACGTGAAGTAAGCATATGTAGTTTATTTGTTTTAAAATCTTGTTGCTGAATTATTTATAAGGATAAACAAAATATTACAGTATTTATTTTACATAACCTCAAATGTTTTTGCTTACATTTAAATTAATGAAAAATGGCGCTAGTAAAGTTACTTTTTTAATTTTACTTTGTCTTTCAGATCATGGATACTTTTAAGTACAAGTAAAACGCAGCGTATGCCAAATACCAATAAAAAGTTGACAGATGCGGAGTTGTTCCAATTGTTAGAGGAGGATTCTGATGAATTTTTGTTATCTGGTTCAGAACACAACCGACGACGAAGAATCTGATAAAGAAGATGAATGTAACAATCGGTAGAATCTAACGACCAACAAAATAATGATGATGAATTGTACGAAGTTGACTGTACTCAATAGTAAACGCGGCAAAGACTCACGAAGAGTTGTAGCGCCATTGATGATGATGATGATGACATGTTTCATTAAAAAGCATTAAGTTGTTCACGATCACCGGTGATATTAGTGGCACGTGCATGTGTAATATGTTACTGCGTGCCATTAGGATCACCCGTGATCTTACTATTTAAAAAAAATATAAGAATGTAAATTTACTTTGTATTATTAACCATTTGTATGAATAAATATTGTTTTGTAAGCATTTTTCACTTTAACACCTGGGGAACTTACCTAACACTCTTATGGTGGCAGCCCAATGTGTTAAGATCTTATTCTCCAAAGCAGGCACAAAAGCAGAGATATCTACTTTACATCACGCGTTTTTACACAGTAGATCACACAACATAGCTCACACTGAGGAAACGTGAAATACGGAAAAAACCATCTATCTATGGAATAAAAATGCTTATATGGATGAAAAATCCTCTGCATTGACGACATTCCAATAATGTCAGCCAGGACTATGTGCCGAAATACTGGATGATATGAGGAAAGATATTTCCTGAAACTGTGAGCTTTCTACTTGCCATTTTCGCTGAATAACATAGTTCAAATACCCTCAAGTGTAACACGACAAATGCTGATATTTATTACAACTGATAGGAAAGCTACTTACTGAAGAACTACCCAACAAACTGGGCACATCGAGAAGATCGCCAATACAGAGATACATAAATAAGAGACAATGGAAAATGGAAAGTACCCAGACATACCTAGTAATCCTATCAGTGGTGTCATTCAGAAGAACCTTCTAGAGAACATCATACACCTGGGTATTATTGAAAATTTCTATAACATTATGCAAAAAGCGCTATTGTTTGGGAGGTACACTAGTATACCAGATCAAATAGGGTTCTGTAATAGGGAAAGATTACCCCCAAAGCTTATTCCTTTTGATACCGTAAGCATGAAACGACACAAATTTCACCGCAAATATAATATTTTCTTTGCCGTCCAAAGGTATTTTTAAGGTTTTCATTAATTCATTGCTTTTCTCTATTATACTATTTTCATAAAACTAACACAATAATGTACTCACCTGACTCTTGTAGCTCATTTGTTCAACTAAGATGGGATAATGATGTGAATCCGAATTACTCATCATTGGTAATCCTGTGTTGTCAGAAGGACTTAAGCCTCTATGCAAGCTACTTTCCGAACAAATACTTTGTCCAATTAGTGGAAACGTACTTCTTAATCTGACAGTAGGGGGCACAAAGAGCACACAGTATTGCACTCAGTAATCTCTGACTGTGTTATAAATGTGTTGTCCATTGTCCTAAAAATCAGAGAAATTATTATTTTTTAAATATAAAACTGCTATATACATGGTGCGGCATTAGTGCAAGAAAGTCCAATTACTCAATTATCGTAAGAGATACAAAAAAATATTTAGGTGAAAGTTGAAGCATAGGTCATCAGTTGGACCATACTTTGAAAATATTTTCAAATATACAAGGTCACCCATATTGAAGGGTGGTACAAACTGATCTTTTTTTTTTTAATGGAACATCTTGTAGGTTTTTACATTTTTGACTTTATCGCCAGTCTCGTTTTTTGCAATATATATTTTTACAATGTTATACTTGGTAGTTTAGAAGACAATTACGTTTTTTTAGTTTGAGTGTGAGATCTGGATTATCCAATCTACATAAAATATTGTACATAATTTCAAATTTCATCAGTTGACTTCCTATAGTAGTGTCAGTTGGACCTCTGGCCAATGCTAAGTTTCATAGAATTTTGAAATGTGCAGATCACATATCCATGATTTTGACTGCCCATCCAAGCTGTCATATGTCACATGTCACTTCAACATTTCGGTTGACCGGGAGCCATTTTGTCTCCGGTTTCCATACATAATGTAGCTTCGCCTATTTTAAAAAAATTTTAAAGATTTTGTCCTTGTGTAGTGTAGTGTGATGTTTAATTTTATGTTTATAACATTTTATTCTTGTTGGATAGGCCACAATTGACAAACTAAGTCTAAAACGTTATTCACATAAAAACTTTTATCAACCATCAACTCGAGTTTTTATCGAAGTTAATTAATTTCTTCAATTAAAAACAAACGTTTCTTGGCTTATTTCGGATGCCCCTGAAGATGCTCTAGGGAGCGAAAGTACTTGGACAAGATTTAATGAATAAACTGTGGTCGATATCTGCCTTTTATTTGATCAAAGTTTAAACAAAATAAAACTTTAATGAAACGCTAAAATTTTTATTAAAACATTCTATTTCATATAATCCAAAGTGGAGATTGTTGGTTTTGCTTCTAGACCTCTCACTTATAAACTGCTCGGATATGTGATTTATGATTTTAATTACTGTATAGTTAGATAAAAATGTTATTTATATAATGAAAAGATTACATATAACACATTTTTTCATGTATACAAACAAGTATTTTCTTAATTTTGTAAGCACTATAAATAGATTAACATACCTTACTGCATTCACTAAGCAGGTCACCACAGACAAGTCCATTTTAGATGAGCTGTTGGGTAAAAGCGTGAAAACATGACACGAATGTATTATGACATTCATCCAGAACGTTATTCATCAAACTGATGGCTCAAAGTGTTGCTCCTGCTGGACTTCTTGTTCTGCATAACTATCGTATGTTATCCGATAAGATTTGCTTTAGTAGCGTTCTAACTTCCCCTATACACTCCGCTAATTGAACGTTTTCCAACGACATTTTTTTGTTAATATGTCGAGGGTATATTTTCATTGGTGTAAGTACATATTAAGCGTAAACTAGCTCTGCTTATGTAAACCAATCTTTCTAGTTCTAAACTAGTATAAGACACTTATGATTATGTCCTTCTACGATACCCCATTTAAATGTATTCCATGACCACTGCAGTAGAGAAAGTAAACTCTGGAAGCATTCTCTTGTAACAGTTCTTGAAAAATCTTTAGATAATATGTGAATTGGTTCGCTTATATCACTTTGTCTGGGCGAAGATTGATTTTCAGGCGTTACTATTTTATAAAGAAGTTGTGGGATCTGTCCAGCGTTCACGTCTGTGCCGTTGTTGGACTTTTTGGATGATTTTGAAATAGAAGAGAATTTGATCTTCTGTTGTAACCATAGTTTGGCCAGAGATCCGCAATCGCTGCTAGGGCCACTGATGCGACACCAAGCGACATACCAGCGATGTGCCTGAAAATAAACAATAAGAGTAAATATCAAACCGATTAGGCTGGTGCAGCAAGAGATATGAACGCTCGAATTATGTCTCTTTATGACTATATTATTAGAAAAGATTTGTATATCTTAAATTCTGAAATATCGAATAAAATTCAAAACTGGCAGGTATTGGAGAACATCTCTATGCCTGACCACCGCTGGCTATTAGCCTGAAAAAAGTCTTAATAAATCTCGAGAAGCTAGGAGGATGGATTGTAGAACTCTACAACCAACTCTTAGAAGATGCTCTGCGGAATAACAACGCTTTAACTCCGGAAACTAATACAGAATTGGAAGGTATACGATATCTATCCAAAACAAAATAAGCTATGCTTATAAAAAATTCTGTCCGATAAGAATGGTCCACGAAAATCGCAAAATCAACTCTTGATGGTAAACTAGAACCTGTTAGGAAGACAGCAAGAATAGCTTTCAGTAGAGCAAATTCACCTAACTCAAATAGGATTGGAATTCTTATCAATCAAACCACAGAGAGTTTACTCTGAGATAGCGGCGTAACAAAGAGCTACATGGAGAGCCTTCTGTAAGGAAGTCCAAGATTTCCTGCAGGTTCAGGCTACAAAAAGCGCTCCCAGAAGACCCACATCAGCATATTGGCAAATTAACGAAGGAAGATGGTAGAAAAACTTTGCGTTTCTTTGCATTGCAATCTTTGCGAAAGTGCTGAGATCCTAATGAAAACACACTTTTTTAGTTCTAACGCCTCAAAAGCACCGAACTGGATAGAATAAGCAATCATACACTCACTGAATGCCTGGCATCTGTCCAGGACAATGATTAGAGAAGAAAAGGTAAGATGGGCCTCTCGTGCCTTTCAAGCCTTTTAAGACACCAGGGCCTGACGGCATATTCCCACCTTGTGGGAATGTTCAGAGCCTCCTTGGCTCTGAAATATATTCCTAGGAAATGGAGAGACGTTATCCACTTGTACGCAAGAGAGATACCTCTAGGAATAATCAAAACGATCGAAAATATCTACCAAAACAACACAGTAAAAGTAGAAGAAGAACTAACCGAACCTATTAAAGCAGCGGGGGGGGATGGGGGGGATAAGACAGGGAGATTCCCTGAGTCCTCTACTGTTCGACCTGATTATGGATGAAATAATAAAAAAAAAGTAAGAACTAAAAAAGGATACCAAAGGGGAGAGAAATAACCTAAAATAATCTGCTATGCAGACGATTACTACTCTCTTAAAGTGAAGACGATTTACAACGTATGCTGCACCCAATTTAATATAACTGCCAGAAAATTTAATATGTTAATTTCCCCAAAAAAAGACAAAATGCAAGGTTATAACAGCAAATTTACTAAGATGTAAATTGGAGCTGGAAGGTCAGATAATAGAACAAGTGATGGAGTTTAAATATCTAGGCATCACATTATCTAGCTACGGAAAGCTCGAAACTAAAGTGGAAGATCAAGTGAATAGAGCAAACAGAGCCTGAATGAAACAATATGGAGAAATAAAAATATCGGAAAAGAAATCTAAGGCATAATTTACAAAACAGTCATCAGACCATAATGAAATACGCGGCAGAAACACGACCTGATACAGAGAGGACAAAAAGGATGTTAGAAACAGCAGAGATGAAAACACTTAGAAACATTGATGGTAAGACACTATGGGACAGAGCTAAAAGTATAGATATACGACAAAGATGCAAGGTGGAGAACATCAAGAACTTTGTTAGAAATAGAAGAGTAGAATGGAACGATCATATAAGCCTAATGACAACAAATAGAGTAGTAAAGATGGCAAGAGACGGTTTCCCAATAGAAAGACGATCAGTAGGAAGACCACGAAAACGATGGAACGCCAACTTACCGGAGGCACATTGAAAAACAGACATGTCTACATAAAAAGAAGAAGAAGAAGAAGTGGAGATAGGTACACGTGGTCTTCATACCAAATCCAGGTAGGATGAACTACACCCTACTTAAGGCTTTCCGACTAATTAGCCTAACATCGTTTAGGTTCATAGTCAACCTGGTTCATAGACCAAGGGAAGAAGTTCTGGTTCACAACCCATTTGATCCAAATAAACATTCACATATTTCGGGAAGATCAACCGATTCTTCACTGTATCAAGTAGTGGGAAAATGGAAAGATCGCTGGATAATAAAGAATCCACCCTAGGTATATTCATAGACATTGAGACAGCCTTTGATAAAAACCCAACAGGTTAATGTCAAGAATGGGCCTCTGGCCGCGAGCGAATGGATATTCAATATGCTTTCCAATAGAGCAATAAGCATAAATGTATAAATGTAAAACACGTTTCGGTAAGAGGCATAGTGTTACGAGGGGATGTACACAGGAAGGGGTGCTATCACCACTCCTCTTGAACATAGTTCTAGACACTCTGGTTGACTAACTCAGCAACAACGGGTTCTGCATAATAGCCTATGCAGACGACATTGCTGTCCTGCAAAGCGGTAAGTTTAAGAAAATACTATGTGATAGATTACGAGTTGCTCTCAGGCTAATAGAAGCATGGTGTGAAGAACAATCACTAACTCAATCTTCGGATGGTAATAACATCATCCTGAGGTGGGATAAAGGGACACAATGGGAATAAAGGCAACCGCATTGCTGACCAACTAGCTAGGAAGGTGACAGGCCTAAGACTCTTAGGATCTGGTGTTACTTTTAGCTATGGTATATTAAAACAGTGATCGACGCATAACTCACAGTCAGTCGAATGCCGCACACGTTCCTCAAAATCAAAGGAATTGTTTTTTTTATGATAACGGTTTGTTAGGTTCTGCATAGTTGTGTGCTCTGCAGAGCAATAGCAGTGTACGTCGACGGTGTGCGCTGGAATCGATTGCGATTTGATTTGAACGCAAAACGTTCAGCTGAGCTCACAGCGTACACATCTATACCGAAATTATAATTGTATTTTTTATGTAGTTATTATTATTGTAGTAATTAAGTGATCTCTACTAAATTTTCTCCCGAGAAAGATGAAGGACTAATGGATCCAATATATCAGTTCCCAATAAATTTCTGGAAACTCTAAAATATTCTTGAAATTTTTCCGCGTTTTAAAACAATCTTCTTTCGACTGTTAATTTAAAAGCTTTCTATATTACGACATGAAAAAAATTTTATTGACATTTTTATTTCTTTCATTTAGATTTGACATTATCAACTCTTCTTCATCCTCTTCTTGGAGTAATAAAATTATTGCGTTAAGTTTGCGAGAATTTATTTTTCTAAACGTACAACCTTTAAGAGAATAAACGTGAAACTAATTTCTTAACTTGTTTTGAGCGCGACAGAATATATGTATGTGAACTAATCTAACAAACTGACTCACCCAAAACTGCCGTGAGTCGAGTACAAACAGATTCTGCTGTACGTGTATACTGTGCGCTGTGCACTGTTCTAACAAACCGTAGCTTTAGGTTAGTCAACTACAACAATCGCGGAAATTGCCAAATTTCACTCCCACACGTAAACCGTGAAAAGATACAAAGAAGGGCAAGGACGTAGACTTGCCAGGGTAAACACTAAGAAATCTTCAGCATCAAAGAAGGACTTAGAAATGACCAGGAAAAACCTACGCTTGACAGTTGGTTTTTTATTTGGTCATTATCAACTAAGGAAACACCTCCACACACCGGGGATAGTAGACACATCTCTATGCAGAAAGACACATCTCTATACAATGGGTTTATTGTGGTCTAAGTGATGCGAGATTTGACTAGTACTCCGTACTCTACAGACATACTCTACAAACAGATTAAATCGATCAATTTAGCAACTTAACTGGTTAGTTACTCCGACACAAGATATTCCAAATGTAAGCTAACTTTACAATATGATGTTTTCTTTAAAATATGAAATTAAAGAAAATCAGATAATCTAAAAAACGTTTAAGCCCTTTTTGTTAATTTTGTAATATACATAAGAGAGTTTTTGGTCAGTAATACAATAAAATTCATGAACAAGATTATTCAAAATCAAACATACATACCTGTAGTGATACTGGTTCATCAAATAAGATAGGAAACTTCTGTCTTGGTCCACATTCGTAGGGAATTTCTTCAGTTTCAGCCAACAACTCGCCATCGATTTCCTGTTCTCCTCCTTCTGGTCCAATATCTAACAGTTTCAATTTAGCAGTATACTCTCCTCTGCCTCCAAACAAACCGAATCCCCCAAGTAATATGTCTGTATCGGCCGTAAATCGGATAGCCTCAATGCTATGTCCGGAATATCCCCAACCGCCACCGTGGCTTTCAAATCTGTTAACCGCTTGAAAGTCTTCTTTGGAATATTGTTTGCCTGTCATCTGGCATCTTTCGTCGACAGTTTCGTTTATAGCTGTTATCTGCAGATCATGAGACATCGTTAAAATAT
Source organism: Diabrotica undecimpunctata (assembly GCF_040954645.1). NCBI lineage: Eukaryota > Metazoa > Arthropoda > Insecta > Coleoptera > Chrysomelidae > Diabrotica > Diabrotica undecimpunctata. The sequence goes on from NC_092808.1 coordinate 65,306,679, forward strand.
CCAAGCAACATAGCAGATTGATAGCTGCTTGAAATCGTGTAACATAACAGTTTGTGGTGACAGGTAAAGCTAGTTCTGGCGAAAGAATCGAAGACAATTGCACGTTTCGGTCAACATTTCTGGCATCTTTAATATTTCTAATTTCACTCAAATATTTTCCTTCAGGTTTGTTAACGTTCTTTAAAGTTTGTAGTTCTGCAGCTATGACATTGTATGCTGTAAATTCATTATTCATAACACTGTAAGACCACAAGACGTTGTAGATAGGATCCATGCAAACAATTTTGTTACTGAAGTCGACTTGGTCGGCTGATTTAAACGAGTTGCAATTTCCATCTCTTTTATTAATGACTAGACATTTAAAATTCTTCGCAGTTTCTTCTTCATTGGGAAGTAAAACTAAAAATGGAATTTCAATTAAATTAAAATCAATTAATATAAAAGCAGAAATCGTAGAAAATAATAGTAATAAAATACATGAAAAATAATAAGGAATTAAGATCTGAATGTATAGCGGCAAAACTATTAAAAGAACATCCAAGTTGACGTCCTAGCAGAGAAAGAGTATTTATGAGATACATAAACAGAAAAGAAATCCCAAGGAATTGCAAGAAGCATCGATTACGCCCATCTAAAAAAGGGCCACAAAGACTATTGTGGAAACTACAGATGCACCTCAGTAACCAGTACCTTTAGTCGATTATACGGAAAAATCTTAACAATTTAGTTGAAGAGGAGTATGAACCGTATGAAATAGAACAACAAGCAGCATTCCGAGCTGGAAGGTCATGTCTCGATCATATTTTTACTATAATTCAACTGACTGAAAAAAAATGTATCAACATGTTATATCAACTCCTGGAAAATTATCCAATAAATAACTTAATGCAGTAAAGCAACTGTACAAACAAGCCATATTAAAAATAAAATTAAGAAATACCCTATTAGAAAATTCCTTGTAACTAAAGGATTGCGACAGGGATGTTGTCTTTCTCCGATTTTATATTCTGAAAGGTGGAGAAGACCCAGTCCTGGAATCAGTGTACAATTGAATGAGGAGAATATTTTGTATAATCATTTAGCTGATGATCAAGTGGTTATAGCCCCGCTCAAAGATGACCTAGAAGTTAAGGCAAAAAAGTTATATGTATAAATAATATCAAGAATGGAGTCTTTAAGTGAATCGATCAAAAACACAATACTTGTGAGTTGGAAACACAACAGGAACCTTGATCATACATGAAAACACTGTAATTACGGCTTGTAGGGAGTAAAGACATTTAGACACAACAATCTAGTATCCGGACTGAAATGGAAGTAGAAGAAAGGATATTAAGAAAGTGAAAAAGGTTATAGGATGTCTAACTTCAATACTGTGGTCCAAAGATATATCTTGAGAAAGAAAACACCTCTTTAATTAATCTTTAAAAGTATCGTACTGTGTAGATGCGAAGCATGGCAGCTAAACAAATCTCTAGAACGTTGCATGTTGCGCTTAACAATAGACTTCTGGTGGGAGGCGACCGAATTCAACGCCTATAAAAACGATAAAATCACTGACTAGCTGTGAAGCCGTGTTGCTCCCAGAGTATAGAGGGATATGTACTCTGGTTGCTCCTGTGTAAGCGTAAGACAGAGTAAGACAGTGTTTATTTTAAATAGGTATTATGTCAAAATTTATAATTTATAATATTAAATAATTTATTATTGTACATTTGAAGAGGTTAGTCGACGCCTACCACTCTGAGATAGCGCG
>NC_092808.1:65308534-65329705 GCF_040954645.1 Diabrotica undecimpunctata
ACGCGCTATCTCAGAGTAAAAATTTATACAGGGTGTAATATTTAATACGAATCCCTAAATTAATTTTTCCAAAGCCAGTCCTGGAATTTTTTAGTTTAGCTAATACCAGTCGAATGCTTGATAGTAGTGTACTGTATCATGCAAAAATTTAAAAAATCAAATGAGCCGTATAAACACTACAGTAAAATGAAATAAATGGTCAATTACACAAATCACCCTGTTAATTAATAAAGAAGAGGAGTTGACATTTTTTAGTTGCCACATGATATGCTCCCTGAGGGACTCTACATATGGTAGAAGTATGTAAAGTTCCTCATGACTCACCCTGTATACACAGCTGCCATATTGCACCATACCATTGGGCAGATCAAAGTGGAAGAACTTTAAAGAAACCTATTTCTAAAGACCAAAGGATTATTGTTCATGCTAGATTTGGGATTGGATTTGTACCTAACGCTGTGTTAATTTTTAAATCAGGTGTATGTTTATAATTAAAAAGTTAATTTTAAAAACAATAACAGTAATCTTCTTCTTCTTTTTATGTAGATATGACTCTGTCTGTTTTTCAATGGGCTTCCAGTAAGATCGTTTTCGTGGTTTTCCTACTGATCATCTTCCTATTGTGGAACCGTCTCTCGCCGTCTTTACTACTCTATTTGTTGTCATTCGGCTTATATGATCGTTCCATTCTACTCTTCTATTTCTTACCCAGTTCTTGATGTTCTCCACCTTGCATCTACGTCGTATATATACTTCTAGCTCTGTCCCATAGTGTCTTACCATCAATTTTTCATCTCTGCTGTTTCTAACATCATTTTTGTCCTGTCTGTGTTTCTGCCGCATATGTCATTATTGGTCTGATGACTGCTTTGTAAATTCTGCCTTTTATTTCTTTCCCGATATTTTTATTTCTCCACATTGTTTCATTCAGGCTCTGTTTGCTCTATTCACTTGATCTTCCACTTTAATTTCGAGCATTCCGTAGCTAGATTGTGTGATGCCTAGATATTTAAACTCCATCACTTGTTCTATTATCTGACCTTCCAGCTCCAATTTACATCTTAGTAAATTTGTTGTTTTAACCATGCATTTTGTGTTTGGGGAAATTATGTTAAATTTTCTGGCGGTTATATTATATTGGTGCAGCATACGTTGTGAATCGTCTTCTTTTTGAGATAGTCGTATTGCGTCGTCTGCATAGCAGATTATTTTAAGTTGTTTTTCTCCTATACCCATTTGGTATCCTTTTTTAGTTCTTACTTTTTTTATTATTTCATTAACAGGTTGAACAATAGAGGACTCAGGAAATATCCTTGTCTTATCCCATTGCTAGCTTCAATAGGGTCGGTTAGTTCTTCTTCTACTTTTACTTTTATTGTGTTGTTTTGGTAGATATTTTCGATCATTTTGATTAATCCTAGAGGTATCTGTCTTGCGTACAATAAGTGGATAAAGTGCTTTACTTTGACTAGGTCAAATGCTTTCCTAAGGTCCACGAATCACAGATATGCCGATTTGTTGTATAATAATGATTTCTCTTGCACTTGCTTCATTATAAATATAGCGTCGGTGCATAATCTTCCCGACTTAAAACCTTGTTGTTCTTCTGCTAGTGTTATAATTTCATTCAGTTCATTTGTTTTCACTTTGGTTGTTAATTTTAGTGTTGTGTTTAATAAATTTATTCCTCTGTAATTTTCCGGGTCCGATTTGTCTCCCTTTTTGAAGAGACTTATTAGGATGCTTGATCTCCATTCTTAAGGAATTCTGTTTTGTTCTATTATTTTTTTGATTAGTTTTAATAGTAATAACGGTAATGTAGGCCATAATTACTTATAAAGTTTCATAATAAATCAAATTCTATTGTCGAGAAAAATTTCGTAAAAAGTTTATTAACGACTGTCTACGAAACTAATAACGAGGCAAAGGTCGTTTGGTAAAAAGTTTTTTATAAAGCAACATTTAGTAAAAATAATAATATAAAATGATTATTTTAATTCGTCGAAACATCCTCTCAAAATAATTTGTACGATAATTTTATGACATTTATTCTTTCAGGATCCAAGAGTGGCGACTATCACGACGGTATGAACCACCTTAACTTTATGAAGCGGGTCATGAAGTCAGCTCTTACCTAACTTAGCCAAAAATTCGGTCCTGGTAGTTAAAAATGCATCCTATCATAATGTGCTAATGAAAAACAAGTGACGTCTGCTAGCCGTAGGGATATTATAGTAAAGTGGTTATAGGAAAAAAGTATTCCTTTTCAACAAACACTAATCAAACCGGAGTTATATAAAATTATACAAACGCATAAACCACGTTTTCCACCTGTTTATGTATTAGATTATGAGCTTTGACAAAATGGACATAAAGTACTTCACTTGACTCCCTATCATCCGGAGTTAAACCCTATCGAAAAAATATGGGCTTTGGTAAAACGTACAAAAATATGAAAACACTCAAATCAAAAAGAACATTTGTTAGATACTACGCTTAGATACCACGCTGTAACACTTAAAATTTGTTGTTAATACTGGTTCATCCGAAGAAAGCCTTTCTGATGATGAAGATAGTGATTCGAATTCGGGAATAGAGATCTTACAATAATGCGAGGAATCATAACTAAGACATTCTGGTTAAGACAAATAAATATATTATTTAATTAGTTAAAACAAACTACTTACTTATTTTTTTGCATTGTTGAAACCCTTCCTTCGTGGTAATGTTAATACATTGAATAATTTAATTGAATATACTAAATACTTATGAAAAATTATTTCAAATCTACCTGTGTACGCCAACCTGCGCTAAACACTACGTCACATTCCCAAACTTAAATTTGTTGCACTCTAGGCGCCTTTCGCAGTAACACAGTCTTTCTTTTTCTAAAAGATGATCACACTCTCCTATCAGAATATAATAAATCTGCAGTAAATAAGAAAAGACAGCCTAAAGTTGGATCGTATTAAGAGAATTACACCAAAAAAAGTAAAATATTTTTGGAAATGGATAGAACCAATAGAAGAAAAAAAAAGGATCTGAACGGAATGAAAAGTGTGATGACATAAATGATAAAATGAATACAGGAGCTCAAGTAGGAAGAAGAAAGATACGGTAAAGAAATAAAGAAAAGTATAGAATAGAAAAAATTAAGAATAATTATGAGATTAAATAGAAGTTGAAAATTTGATATAATTCGTTCAAATTAAATAATGACGTGCAAAGAACGGGATCGAGATTAATCGATATTAAAAAAATATACCACTAACCACTCTCTGAATCTGCAGTTTGTTGTTCTGGACTTCCAAGTTTCACTTCACCCGAAGATTCACCAGCAGCACTTTGATCTCCTTCTTCACATGATTCATCAAGCAACCTTTTCTGCTGCCCATTGCTATTACCAGGCTTAATATAAGTCTTTTCGTCTGTATATATGTCTATTTGTTCTTCCAATTCAGTTTCAACCTGTGAAAAATTATTGTGTTATTATTTTATAACCCTTGTATCGACACACAAATTTAGTGAAACTTTTGTTAAATATTTAAATATAGAAAATGAGAACCAAAATGGCGAATGATAACTCATTTTCAACCAATCGTTCTGACACTTTCATGCTACGGTACATATTTTGATCATATGTATTGAAAAATATACTATATATATATATATATATATATATATATATATATATATATATATATATATATATATATATATATATATATATACTAAATCTAAGATTAATATTCTTGGAAACATTAAAAAGTCACCAGGTTTCTGGGTTGGATTACATCGATTTTCACTACACTGAACTTTTGACTTCCTCTCTGAAGTCTTACTCTACTATTGGTAGTGAACATTATAGTGAAGTGATTTGAGGGCTCAGGAAATGGAAGCCCTAATGAAGACTTCAGAGAGGAAGTCAAAAGCTTGGTGTAGTGAAAATCGACGAGGTCAAATCGACGACTCAAAAACTTGGTGAGTTGTACTATCTCATATGGAGGCCCCTCTGAGGAATAACAAATGACCATTAAAAAATGCCTGCACCCCTTATTTAATAATATACAGGGTGAGTTGTGAATTTTGACTGAACTTTCTATGCGTAAAATTAAAACTAACCTGCTCTTCTTGTTCAGTTTCAACATGCTCGTCTAATTCGGTTTCTATGTGTTCTTCTTGTTCTTCAATCCCAATTTCTACGGGTTCCGCTTTACGTATTGTATTTAGCTTTTTTAAATGCGTTCGCTTTCGAGGAGTAGATTTAAATTCTTTACTTAAATTTCGAACTCTACTTGGTGTTGCTTTTTTACTTACATCTTTAATATCATCGCTTAACTTTGGTTTCTTAGTTCGGGGTTTCCGTTTAGGTTTTTTCTTTTTCTCGCCATCTTCGTCTGTTTCCTAAAATAAATACAATTTATGTTTTTTTAATATTAAAAATACTAAGTCTAACTGTCCAATGAAGGGGCTTAGAAACATGAGGCGGTTGGGTATTGACACTAGCAAGGTCATCATACCTCGGAAACTTACAATTACTTCTCGAGAGAGAACTAATGGCACATAAGCTGGTCTACCAAAAGTATGCCTGACAAGAAAATTACAAAAAAAGATGGTACAGTAAGTAGGCGGTACAGTAGACTATACTAGGACAATTTCCAATTAACGGTGACTCATCTATAAATTGAACTGAGAGCTAACGGCAACAATGTTAAATATCAGAAGTAAATTCTTACCGGGGTCATTTTTATTGTGTATTTACGTCCTTTGAAAGAATGGAAAAAAGAGAAATAGTTTATTCGTTCCACATTCTAAATGTGCATAGGCGTGGTGTGTTCTATTTCTTGGGAATATATTTATTAAATAGACTTTATTATTAACTTTACAATAGTTTTTGAGGCAAGTAAAGTAAATTTGAGGTAAGTTTATTTTTTTTATATTATTATTGGCCGCCGGATAGAGAGAACCGTTCTTTACAACGCACTTCTTTGCAAAATCGGTTCTTTACGGCTAAAGCAATACAAAACCGTTTTCAACATGCTTACGGGTAAACATTAAGCACTTCTACACTGAGAAGAAGGTTGAGGAAATTTGGTCTAAGGGCTCGCTGCCCAGCAACAGGACCTTTGTTAACAGCAGCACATCGAAAAAACCGACTTGGGTTTGCTAGAAACCACGAGCATTGGACGATAGAAGATTGGAAAAATGTTTTGTTTAGTGATGAGTCCAGGATGGTTCTTTATGGCTCAGACGGTCGCATCAAAACGTACAGAAGACATGGGTAACGATATGCTGCTTGTTTTCGACGAGCACGTGTTGCTTTTGGAGGAGGCTTAGTAATGTTTTGGGCAGGCATTTCATTCGAAGGCCGTACTGATCTCGTGTTTATTGATAGAAGAGCGTTGAATGCTCACCGATACATTATCGAAATTCTAGAGAAGCACGTAATGGCTTTTGCTGGGTTTGTGGGCGAAAACGTGGGCAAGACAACGCGCGGACACACATAGCCAGGATGGTAACGCAATACCTGGAAACCGTCGGTGAGCCAAAAATGAATTTGCCGGCTCGAGGCCCAAATGGCAAGCTTTTCCTCAAGACAACATCCAGAATTTGATCAACTTAATTCCAAGTCGAATGAGGAGTGTAACTTAAAATAGAGTTGGTAATACAGAATATTAAAAGCCACGACTTTATTGTAATTTTTATTACAAAAAAACAGCAAAAATTACAATGTTCATTTTTGAAAATTTCCATTAAAATCTTCATTTTGGGAGAAGTATTTTTGTGACATTTGTTACTTAAGAAATGGTTGCACAATGCTTTAGAACATATTCTTTAAACATTACACAAACATTTAATGACAATCAATTTTTTGTAGCGCTCGTATATATATATATATATATATATATATATATATATATATATATATATATATATATATATATATATATAACAAGCGAGACTTCTACAGCTGGCGCCGCTTCTCGCATCCTAATTTCCAGCGTTTTCTGTCGAAGCAATCTTCAGTTGTTAGATCTCTGGCATAATTGGTCATTGCATCGTCGACATCATCTCTCCAGGATCGTCTTGGTCTACCTCGTTTTCTTCTAGTTGGCGGAGTCCATTTTTCTATTTTTTTTTTGACCATCTATTTTCAGGCATTCTCTGAAGGTGTCCATACCAGTTAAGTATTTTGGCTTCGATTGTGTCTATTATGTCTAGATCGATTTCCATTTTTCTCCGAATATCTTCGTTTCTCACCCTATCAAGTCTAGTGAGCTGGCAACATCGTCTCCAGTAGTTCATTTCCATGGCCTTAATTTTTGATTGGTTTATTTCCCAGAGTTCGGCGCCGTACAGCCCAATACTTTCTATTATTGTTTTATAAATTCTTCTTTTATTTTCTTTTGTTATTTTTTTATTCCATAATAGTTCGTGTAGCTGTCTGGTGGCTGATCTTGCTTGGCCAATCCTGGAGTGTATTTCTTCGCTACTTCCTGCTTTTGATGTTATTTGGACTCCCAAGTATTTAAAATTGTCTTTTGGTTTTATAGTTCCCATTTCGATTTGTAGACTTTCTGGTTTTTCTCCTACAATTAAGTACTCAGTTTTTTGTATATTAATTGTGAGGCCCATTTGGTATACTCATCTTCCAGTTTTCTAAGCATGTAGCCTACATCACTCTCGTCTTCAGCTAGAATGGCTTGGTCGTCAGCGAAGTGTATCGTGTACAATCTATCATCTCCGATTGAGATGCCCATATTGCAGCACTTTTTTCTCCACACTGAGAGTGCCTCATTTAGATATATTTTGAAGAGTGTAGGTGCTATGCAGCAGCCTTGCTTTAGGCTCTTACTAATAGGAATTTCTCTAGTTAATCTATTTCCAGTTTTAATGTTTGCCGTCATATTTTCGTAGAGCTGTTGTACTGCTTGTATATATTTTTTTGCTTATTTCTTGTTTTTCCATTGCTACCCAAAGCATTGAAAGTGGTACATTATCTTATGCCTTTGTCAGATCTATAAAGACTATATGAGTTGAAAGGTTGTGGGCTAATCTTTTCTCGATAACTTGCTTTAGAGAGAATATACTGTCCATACAGGATCTGCCTGCACGAAAGCCATTCTGTTCTTCAACATATGTCATCTCTTTTTCAATTTTGTTTTTTATTATTTTTTATTTTTATTATCTTTCTTCTATTAAATCTATTCTACTCGTTTCTTTTCTGTTTGTTCTCAGATTTTTTACCGTTTTCCATGCTTCTCTTGATCTTGTTGACCCTATATATTTGTTGAGTTCTTCGCATTTATTTTCCCAGGAAATATTTTTTGCTTTAGTTACTAAATTTTTTACTTCTGTGTTTGATCTTGCATATGTTCGTCTATCATCTGGATCATTTGTTTGTAGCCAAAAGCGCTGTTTGTAGCGCTCGTAAAAACTAAAAAATGCCAAAAATTTCAGGTGGCTTCTTTTTAATTACGCGCAGTATATATATATATATATATATATATATATATATATATATATATATATATATATATATATATCATTTAATAATGAATGTATATTATATTCCTTCTCCTTGTAGATTCTTCAATCAGATTAAAATAATTGAAACGCAGGTCATAAAAAAGTACTCTTACTTTTTTATAATGAGCTATAGAAATAAAACAATAGTCTTAATTTACATTCTAAAACAGTTACTTACTTCGTCAGGATTATCTTTCACAGACGATTGGCTAACTTGCTTTGAAGGACTGGTATCTGATCGTTTTTTTCGGCGATTAAAACTATGTGAAGATTTTTCGGATAATCTTGAACTGTGGTCTGTATTTGAACTATTTAAAAACGATACTGCAGCTGGTCTCAACCCTCTTCCTGTTTGGATATAAACTCTGCCGTTCAAAAACTGCAAAAGGATTTGAAGAAAACACTTGAAACTCTTAGGCTCAAAAGCAACGTACCTGTGAGAAAGATGACTCTTACCTTTGTTCCACATCTACTGCAGTGTCGAATCCTGGATTTAAACTCTACATCTTCAATTTCGTGACAACTACAGATACATGTAATACCGCCATATCTGTCTTCTACATCTGGTACTGTTATCGTTTCAAAGGGTTCCTCATCATCATTTGCAGCTAATTCTTTATTGACATCGATTACCTCATAAGGTCCTTCCATTAAACTAAAACGTATAAATAGTCAACATTACCTTTTAGGATATGGCGGGTTCATCTTTCTAAGCTACTTTTTAAGTAAAAGGAGGCCTTCAAGCAATGTTTGTCAGTGTATCTTTTTTTGGTCAGCAAGATCAATATTATCTTGACGTAACCCTTACATTGCCCTGTAAATTTTCGTATCGAGTATCAAAATCATCGAGCAAAAAGATAAAAGAGGGAATGTATAGGTAGTGGGGGCAAAAATATTGTTAGACAGGAAGTGACATCTTGAGAGGCCACATTAAACAAGGAAAGAGAGGCTCTTGTTTAAAAATCAAATTTAGTTGGGTTATGTTATTGCTGATGTTATTGTTTGTCCCAACTGTCACATGAAAGATTATTTGTATTTGTATTGAAGTTTTTTAACAATTGTTTCACATTTTAGACTATTATTGTTATTATTTAATTAAAACTTTATTGTGTTCTAGTGTTAAAAAAAGTATTTTAAGTGTATTATGTATTAATATTATGTAATATTAATATTATGTAATATAACAAATAAATAGAAAAATTAAAACCCCTACACCACTGTATGATTATTGTGAAGTGTCATGAAATTTAAATTTGGCGCATTCGCATTTCCGGATATGTCCGCCATCAGAGGCCACTTTTTTGGTCTCCTTTTCATAACGATTAGATTCCCTCTTTTGTCTTTTTGCTCGATGATCAAAATCTAAACAACATCAGCATGTTTTGATTTACTGCTAACAGGTATTGTGATGTGATAAGAGTAATTATTTAGATTTTTATATATTAGAAAGATTAATTAGTATTATATCATAATAGGTTAGGTTTAATAAGTGGGGCGACTAATCACCCTTCCACTCGACCAAGATTGTGAATTAAACAAATATTAGACAGTTTAGGGTCTTCTATCTTTAACACATCCACGTCATCCAAAATTGACTGACAAATTTTTTGCTGTAGGCCATGTCGGTCATATATGAGTGACAATGTTGTTTCACTGGGGGCCACAGGCATTTTCTAATAAAGTTCGTGGAGGCCGCAGCCAAAAAAAGAAGATATAGGGAAAGGTTTTTATGTCTAGATTATCATGTTTTCAGCAATAAATTATTGCATGATAAAAAACATTAGTTTTGTTTATTTAAAATCGTCACCCAATTGTGACTGACGTGGCCTGCCCGAAAACTTATTTTGGTAGAGGCAATGCAAAGAAAAAGCAGATGCAAATACGAAGGTTAAGAGAACAACTGGTTGGTTCAGCAAATGTAGACATAGAACCAAGAGAAAATCTATAAAAAAAAACAGGACATGCATTCACCAAAGACAAAAAAATTTGTCGTATTTGCAAGCCTTGTTACAGACATTTGATTGGTTCTCTAGGAAGATCGGAAGCCAGAAAGAAAGTGAAAAAGTAATGACTAATTGCTGTTGTTGTCCTGATCAACCTTATATGTGCATGGACTGCTTTAAAAATATTCATACGTAATAAATTTATATTTTCCTGTTTTTGTTTTACTTTTGTATGGCAAAAATAAAAACTATTTTCTTCTTTTAATTTTTCATTATTTTTTCTTGGAGCGCCACCAATGTTTTAATGAAGTATCACTGGGCGCCACAACAACAAAATAGCATATAAAAATCCATATACCCTCACGTAACTTTGAGTGATAGAAGGGTATTCAAAAGCTATCGTCAGTCATATATGACTGACTTGACCCCACCGTAAAAATTTCCGTCAGTCATATCTGTCTGACATGGCCTCCAAGAATTGAACAGCTTTTTTGGTGTGGCGCCCCATGAAACTTTTTGAGAAAGGCGTGTGGCAGGCAATGTGTTAAATATAAGATGCGTGAGATATCGAATTTTTTATTCGTTTGAAAACGAATTTTTCATGACTTTGGCGTACATATCACGCTGAATTTGACCGACGGCATGGATTATATTGGCTTTGGCTAACAGGGTCAAATCGTACGATATCGGTGGCCAGTTCACAATTACCTCCACTTGGAATGACCATGCCCTCAAATCTCTCATGCAGAATATACTATGTGGCATGAGCTGTGTGGCACGTAGCACCGTCCTTTTGAAACTACATTTCGTTGGTGTCCGTTCTGTTTGTTGACGTACAAATTCATCTTTATCCAAAAATGGGTCAGTTGAATTTTGTACGGGTGCAGGCTGAAGTTACGACGCAAAATTCGCTTAATTGTGATCTGTGAAAGACTGAGTTCTTGTGAGCGACGTGAAATCGACTGCCTGTGATTCTCCTGCGCACTCCCATGGACAGCGGAGATATAGGGCGACTAAAGCGACCGTAAAATGGGCGAAGCGAATTAACGCTGCCGAACACAACACCCCGTAGAAAATGGCAAACGGACAATTTTCTACAAGACATGATTTTTCTTTAATAAGATTTATATTGTTAAATAATAGAAAATTACTTATTGTATTTATATTACAGATTGTAAATAAATTGAGATGTTAAATAAAAAAAATATAGAACATCGCTTCATATTTCTCTACAAGTATACATGCTGTATTTAACTCTTGGAAATAATTTTAAAACAATGAAACTCTGAAACAATGGAAAAGGAAAGTCAAAGGAATGGGTATACAATTGAACGATCAGGATTACATATATACTTTACAGTTTGCAGATGACCAGGTGGTGATCTCAAATGACAAAGATGACATGGAATACATGCTTAGAAAACTAATTGAAGAATACCAGAAATGGGGATTAAATATCAATTTAGAAAAGACAAAATACCTCTCAATTGGAGCTGAAGCAGAACAACTCGATATCGATGACAATCAAAAAATAAATCTATGCAACGAATATAAATACCTGGGCGTCATCTTCGACCGTAGTGGAAAAGACGAACGAGAAATAGAACATCGAATTGTACAAGCACGAAGAGCTATAGCATGTTTGAACGGAATTCTATGGAGTAAAGAAATATCAAAGAAAAGAAAATGGAACATCTATGAGACAATGGTTAAAACTAGCCTACTTTATGGAGCTGAGACATGGAGAATAACCGAAAAATATAAGAAAAAGGTCGAAGCCACGGAAATGGATGCCATCAGAAGATCGATGAGAATATCAAGAGCCGACAGAATACGGAATGAAGTGATAAAACAACAAATGGGTATAGAGGGCACTATAGTTGAGGATATTGAGAGAAAACAGCTCATATGGTATGGGCAGGTGAGCCGAATGGGGGACGAAAGATTGCCTAAAAAAACGATGATGTGGCAACCCCCAGAGAAGAGGAAACGAGGAAGACCACCACAGAGCTGGAACCTGGGAGTTAGGAAAGCGATTAGCGCTCGAAATCTGGACGAAAACCTAACTCAAGACAGAATACAGTGGGGTTTGGGAGTCGGACAACGTCGTAAGACGTTATAAAAAACCGAATATATATATATATATATATATATATATATATATATATATATATATATATATATACATATATATATATATATAATTGTCATTGTGACATTTAGTTTGTATATCAAAATTTTCCGTTAAGATCTTATAAATATCCAATTTTTAAGGTAAAAATGAACAAAATAGCAACAGAAAATCACTTTTCATTATTTAATAGATCATGAATAATAGCAAGCTGAAGAAGATCTGAATAAATTGGATATTTCTGTAAAGATTCACAAAAAGATGTTACCACATAATTGGATGCAGTCAGATGTAGAAATTAGTAGTGCAACAAACTTTATTGCTAATCTGTTTAAATAATTTATTTCCAATACAACTGATTTAAGTGAAGACGAAATTATTCCCACGTCGAAAACATATCACGCAATGACACTAATTATCAACGGTAAGATAAGAACCGGAATTATAGTGTTTTTGACAATTACTTATGAAAATTTTAATCACGTTTTGTATATGTGTCAGTTTGTGGGTTTGTTTACGGTACCCCAAAGTACCTTTTTTATGAAAATGCATCCAGTTGATTATTTATATAACAAAACTGTCAAAATGACAATATATGAAAAATTCCGTTAAGATCTCATATATATTAAAATTTGAAAATTGATTAAGTAAATGGATAAAATAGCAACAGAAAATCTCATTTTGTTACAGTTTTTATGAATAATACGACTTTTGATCCAAAATACAACAACAATGATGATAATTTTGATGAAAAATGTGAAACATTCAATTTTTTAGATAATGTCTGGGAAACTGATTTTAATCAACGATGGAACTATAAATCTAATTAATATAATATAACTCAATGGTTACTGGCAAAAGCCATTGTACGACAACACTTGCCCCTTACCAACCCGACCTGAGGCAGCGTGGTAAGGTATGCCTCGCGACCCCTTATGAATAAAGGAAAAAGAAAGCCACGGCCCTCATTCTCCGTAGGACCAACTGACCCCGAGATGGGTAGTTCTCGAGAACCAGTCAGGAGGGCAGAGGGTGCTAAGAATCTGCGGAGTCTAAACCACTACCCAGCCAGATCAACAACACTATACGTAGCGACCTATAACTGCAGGTCGTTAGCGAACCAGGCAAGACTCATAGAGTTAGAAAATGAAGCAGTCAATATTAAATGGGATGTCATCGGAATAAGCGAAGTAAGACGAAAGGACGAAGAGTTAATAGAACTTGAATCGGGCAACATCCTCTATCACAAAGGAACAGAAAATGGACGAACAAGTGGAGTGGGGTTCCTAATTAATAAGAAATGGAAGGATAGGATAGTCGACATATCAAGCACCTCAGACAGAGTAGCTAGTCTAAGTCTAAGACTATCCAGAAGATACACCATCCAAATTGTGCAAGTATATGCACCAACCATATCCCACTCCAATGAGGAAATAGAGGAATTCTACAATGAAATAACTGAGGTGCTTAACAAGAACAAAAGCCAATTTAAGTATCTAGTCGGGGACTTTAATGCCAAAGTGGGTAAACAATCAAATCAAGAACAATGTGTCGGCAACTTTGGCATTGGAGAAAGAAATGAAAGGGGAGAGAGACTGGTTCAATACGCACATTACCAGAACCTCTCAATCGCCAATACCTATTTTAAGAAGAACCTCAATAGGAAATGGACATGGTTAGCTCCCAATGCAACTACCAAGAACGAAATAGATTTCATCCTAACTAATAAGCTGAAAACCATAAAGGATGTAAGTGTGCTCAACAAATTCCGAACAGGTAGCGATCACAGACTAATTAGATCTCGGGTCGTTCTAAACACTAAACTAGAAAGAATGAAATTACTCCAGAAACCAACTGCAGGGGTAAATATCACTAACCTAAGCAACAACTCGGAACGCTATCAAAATTTAATTCAAGAAAAATTACAAGACCCAACGAATAGCACACACTTAATGGAAACAATCTTAAATTGCGCCAAAGAAGTTGGAGGATCACAAGCACACAACAGCAATAGAAAACTTTCAGATGAAACAACAGCTCTCCTGAAACAACGAAGAGAAATGAAAATTAACTCCAATATTAATAGAATTGAATATACCGAACTGTGCAAAGTAATACGGAAAAAAATCGCAGAAGATATAAAAACCTACAATGAACGACTTGTACAAAATACAATCGAAAACCATAAAAGCTATAGGAAAACCAAGAGGAAGTTGGCAATCGGTAGAAAGCAAATAATAGCATTGGGAAACAACAACGGAAGGATCACAAATAGGGATGAAATAATAAAACATGTAACCGAATTCTATGAGGGTCTATATAAAGCTCCGGAAGCACAAGAAATAGGCGAAGAAGAAATTGCGGTTCAAGAAGATGTACCAGATGTTCTCGTAGATGAGGTAGAGGCAGCTCTTAAGAGCATGAAGAACGGCAAGGCAGCCGGTAATGACGGTGTTACAGCCGAACTTCTAAAGATTGCTGGTAAAACAACTTGGAAAATCCTAGCAAAAATATACACAGACTGCCTAAAATCGAGACATATTCCAAAAAAGTGGAATTCAGCCAACATAATCCTTATTCACAAGAAAGGTAGCAAGGAAGACATTAGAAATTATAGACCGATCAGCTTGCTACCTGTGATATACAAGGTATTCACCAAAATCATTAACAACAGAATACAAAACACACTTGACGCTGCACAACCCCGAGAGCAAGCAGGCTTTAGAAGTGGCTTCAGCACAATGGATCATATTCAAACATTAAGGGAAGTAATGAGCAGAACAAAAGAATATGATCTACCACTGGCGCTAGCATTCATAGACTTCGAGAAAGCATTTGACTCCGTATACCCAAGAGCAGTCATAGAAGCTCTTGTCGACCAAGGAGTAGATAAACCATATGTCGAAACGCTAGCAAATATATACAAAGAGGCCACAGCTAGAGTAAGCATATATGAAAATACCCCAGAATTTCCCACTCAGAAAGGAGTCCGACAAGGAGACACCATATCCCCTAAGCTCTTCACTGCAACCTTAGAAAATATCTTCCGGAAATTAGACTGGAACAACCAAGGTCTATGTATAGATGGAGAATACCTAAACCATCTTAGATTCGCTGATGACATCATTCTAATTGCTAGAAGTCCTGAAGAATTACAACTGCAAATTAATGACCTTAATACAGCCAGCAATGAGGTAGGCCTAAAAATGAACCTAGCAAAGACTAAAATAATGTGCAATGATCTGATCGCCAACGTGGAAATAAAAATTAATGAAACCTCGCTAGAAGTAGTAGATGAATACATATACCTGGGACAGCTCATACATAAATCGGGATCACTACTTCCGGAAATCAACAGACGAATAAAACAAGCGTGGTCAGCATTCGGACGAAATTCCATAGTCTTTAAGTCCAAAATGCCACTATACCTCAAGAAGAGAGTATTTGATCAATGCATATTACCCGTCTTGACATATGGATGTGAAACTTGGATATTAAAGAGAGAAATAACGTCGAAACTCCAAGTAACTCAAAGAGCAATGGAAAGATGTATGCTAGGGATAACAAAGAGGGATCGTAAAAGAATTGAATGGATACGGAGGCAAACCCAGGTGACTGATGTAATCCAAAGAATAAAATCCCTGAAATGGCAATGGGCAGGACATATGGCAAGAAGAACAGATAACAGATGGACCACTAGAACAACTATGTGGTACCCCAGGAACGCTAAGAGACCAAAGAGGCGCCCAAATCTCAGATGGGATTATGATATTAGAAAATTAACAGGAACAACGTGGTCTCGAATAGCACAAAATAGAAAAATATGGGCGCAAATGAGCGCAAATTATTACAACAACGTATAACTAAGACATCGTCGAATAATAATAAGAACATAGAATAACTTTGAAATAAGGGAGGCTGCACCGTAATTGGAAACGGTTGATAAAGCTGCACATGATGATGATGATGATGATATATATATATATATATATATATATATATATATATAATTTTATCAATAATATGTTACGATAACGCTCGCATACTACATAATTTATTAAAGAAATTACCTGGGTGGGGGCGGCTCGTCCATGAAGTTTTGTAAAAACAAATCCGCCAATATTGTGTTTCCTTTGAACAATGGCATTAGGCTACCTTTCATCTTTTCCTTAGTAACTCCTACAGTGTGTGACAACTCTGTAATACACTCTGAGATAGCGCGTAACTGAGCCGGTTGATCCTTAAAAAAAATTTCCACTTTCCTCAAAAATTTTGAACGATTATTCATCTGAATCCATGGAATTAGGCGACCAACAGCAGCAGCTTCCTTTTCTCGAAGAAACAGAATAAATTCATCCGCTAATTCTTTATATTTTGGAATTAAAACAGCTTCAACTTTATAGTAGAGGTCTAGAGCATCGCCTTTTTCATGGTCATTAAGGATTTGCATCAGTTTGTGATAAGTTTGTAAATCCAACGTTTCTCGCAATTTGTCGTAGTATGCTAATGCAAACACTAAAAATAATATGTTTAGTTTATTCGTTAATATTATAGAAATAACTCTAATAATAAATAATTATAACGTAAGAAATAGATTCCACCTTAGAGCTACAGCAATGAACACAACTGCAGGACAACGAAGCATTATATTAGACGGAATAAGGTACTACAACCTTATCCCTGATATAGTGAAGGCAATGAACATCAATGCCTTCAAACAAAAATAAAAAATCTAATTTATGAGAACCATTTTCTAACATCCTCACACTGACATTTTTACATTTGTTTATTTTTGTTGTTACCCTTTTTTTATAACTAAGTTTAAGTCTTCTTTCTGTTATTTAAATATCAATAATGATAATATATGTACACCATAAATAAGTTGTTTGCACAATTGTAACCTCATCTTCCTATTAAAAAATTCTTAATGTGTTAACGTAGAAGACCTTCCCAGGAGCAGACGTCTCATCGGACCACAACCCATTAGTGGGCCAGATAGAACTCAAACTAAAGAAACTCATCAAAAATAAACCTAAACAGAACCTGGATTAAAGCACTCTAAAAGACCCCGTAGTTCGCCAGAATGTGAGAGATACAATGAGACAAAAACTAGAAACGGCTCAACAACAAGAACAGAGTGTAGAACAAAAATGGAGTTATATCAAAGGCGTCATGCTGAATGCGGGAAAAGAACATCTGGGAAAGAAAAAAAAGAGTAAAAAGCAAAGAATGGATGACTGATGACATTCTGCAGATGATGGAACAAAGAAGATTACTGAAAAACAGGGACACGAAGAAATACCAAGAAACCAACCAGACAATTAAAAAAGAAATACGAAGAGCCAAGGAGACATGGATGCAAGAAAAATGTAAACTAATCGAGGAGCTCCAAGAGAAACACGATCATATAAATATCCACCGAAGGATTCGTGAAGCCACTGGTCAATACAAGAGGAGAAACACACACCTCCTCATAAATAAAGACGGTAATCTGGCGACGACAGTGAATGAGAAGTTGGTTACCTGGAAAATATATATCGAAGAACTTTTCTGGGACGACCGCGGCAACCTTCCGGAAATAAATTGCATGACAGGGCCGTCAATTCTAGAAAGCGAGGTAAAGGCTGCTTTAAAACAGTATAAGAATGGTAAGGCTACAGGTCCGGACGAAATACCCGTTGAACTTATTAAGGTGATGAGTGAAGTGAGCACGAAGGAGTTAACTGAACTGTTCAACGCCATATACGATTCAGGTAATATCCCAGCGGAATGGCTATTGTCAACGTCTGTAACGCTACCAAAAAAACGATCTGCGAAAACGTGCGAAGATTTCCGAACTATCAGTCTTATGAGTCATGCATTTAAAATTTTTCTTAAAATCATACATGCCAGAATTTACAAGAAATGCGAAGAAAATGTCGGTGAAATGTAATTCGGATTCCGCAATTCTATGGGTACACGTGAAGCACTTTTCACCTTACAAGTCCTACTTCAGAGATGCCGCGATGTCAGTTGTGATGTCTATATTTGTTTTATTGACTACGCCAAGGCATTTGACCGTTGTCAGCACCAGAAGATGGTCACCGCACTACAAAGAGTAGGATTGGATGAGAAGGACATTCGGATCATCATGAATTTATACTGGAACCAGCGTGCTCAAGTCAAGGTCGAAGACCAGCTGACCGACCAAGTGAAGATCATGCGAGGAGTAAGGCAAGGATGTGTGCTATCGCCGACTCTTTTCAATATATACTCTGAGGAGATTTTTAATGAAGCCCTCACAAGAGGCGACAGATTCACTTACCTCGGAACTACCCTCAACGTACAATGGGACTACGCTCAAGAGATTAGATCCAGAATTGAAATGACACGGTCTACATTTATTAAGTTGAGATCCTTGCTGTGCTGCAGTGATCTCAGTTTGGGAACCAAGATGCGGATAGTGAGGTGCTACGTTCTGCCAGTGTTACTATATGGAGTTGAAGCCTGGACACTGACGCAAGCCACTGAAAAACGAATCGAAGCCTTCGAGATGTGGATATACAGAAGGATACTAAAAATATCTTATGTGGACCATGTCACCAACGTTGAGGTCCTACAGCGCATGACAAAAGAAAAAGAAGTGCTTAATTTAATTAAACAACGTAAGCTTGAGTACCTCGGCCACGTGATGCGGAACGAAGAAAAATATCGAATTCTTCAACTTGTTATGCATGGTAAAGTATTTGGCAGAAGAGGACCGGGACGCCGTCGTATCTCGTGGTTGAAAAATCTCCGACAATGGTCTGGGATGACCTCAGCGGAGCTGTTTCGCAGAGCAGTCAACAAAACCATGATAGCCTTGATGATCGCCAACATCCGGACCGGATAAGGCACTGAAGAAGAAGTGTTAACGTAATTATATTAGTGTTTGTATTATATATTTTTTCTAAGTTGACCCACATAGCCTTCGCTTAGAGTCTATAATTGTATTTTTATCATTTTTTTATAAGTGACATTTGTACTTTCACGGAATAAATAACTAAATAAGAAAAAGAAACTTATTTACCCAGGTTGCTAAGGGAAAATTTGTGGGTTTCATGTAAAAAGGTAATATAGATACCTAAAGGTTTTAAATCATAAGAACTAAATGGTAAATATGTAATTCTCAACGAATAAAAATTGTCAGTGATTGATTCACCTACTGACAATTGTAAGTTTTGTTTTGAAAGTGTTTGTAGTGTGTTTATACATTATTTTCGTGTCATTTAAATATTCATTCCTTTTTTGTACTTTGAATATACATAGTTTTTAACAAACAGTTATTATAACGACTTGCTGTTACCTCCGTGTTCGATTTATTAGGTTCAGAATTTATTTATTAGCTGAGGTCTGCCTGATAAAACATTTAATTCTGAAGCACAAAAACTTGTGCTAAATGTGTTGGGAGTATTTCAAATTAAAAAAAAAATAATGTAAGGGCTTTGGACCCATTTTCATCTGTTCAACAGGTAAGATATTGAAATTTATGTTTGCTTATTAAAATACATATCATTGAACAATTCTTTCTTTAAGAGAATAGCTGCTGCATTAAAAATATCACGACGGCAGTATGTACACTTATAAAAAAAGAAAGAAAATCATATTCTTTAAAAACCATGAAAAGTCGACCTCGTCCGAAAAACAAGACAACCGATCTATCTGAGAGAGTGTAGCAACAAAGTACTAAAATCTTCAATCTGAATTTGATAATAAACCAGTAGGTACTTTTAATCCATACTTTATATAAATGTATGTTGTAAAAAAGATTGATGACAGTACTTTATGAAATTTGTGCTGAATACATTGATTAATATTAAGTCAATTTTCTTGTGACTTTTTAAATTTGAAATAATTTCTAGTTTTATAAAAACAATGTATTTATTTTCTTTACATTGAACTAGTTAGAACAGTGCGACTTATTCACTCTGAGATAGCGCGTATATGTTAAAGTGAAGTCGTTTTACCCTGTCATATTTCGAATTAACGCCCGAAAATAATTTATGACTCTAGTTACAGCCACTTGTTATGCTTTCCCTTTTCTACCTGCTTTGTGGTACCGAACCTCCTACCTGGTCGGCTGTAACACTTGAGGATACAATCCAGCGCTACCAAAACATTTTTTTATAAATCGTGAAAAAACGCAAATTGAATGCTTTGTGATGATAATTTATTGAAAAAACTTTTATAATTTTATTTCAATAAAATTGTCTCGAGGAGTGCATTCATTCCTTGCGGTCGCAACTGGATAATAATTAAATATATATATATATAATATATCTATATATATATATAGTATATACTATATATATATATATATATATATATATATATATAACTTAATAAATATATATAAATAACTTAATAACTGGATAATTTAGTTGTTATATTTGCAAAAATAGTAAACAGTCTGCGGAGTCGAGGCTCTCCATTGACCGGACTCATCGGCCAATGACCGACGCGCCCTGCCACCGAGGCCCCGCCCCTCGTGTATATATTCAGAGAGCTCAGAAAAATCTCGCTATTAGTATTCAACGATCGCCGGTTTTCGATAGTGACAATGGATACCGTACAAGAAACGATAGAACACCTAAATATAAGTTTTTATCTCCGAGTGAGCGTCGAATTGTGTTGAAAAGTGGAAAATTATTTTACTTAGAAAAAATCAACATGGGTCCCAATTACTCAGTACTGGCAGTTCAAAAAAGGACAAGTGCAACTTGTGGAATTTCAGAACGGACCTTGCAAAGAGTCGCAAATGAGTGAGGAGGAATTAAGTAAGGAAAATAAAAGGATTCGTTTGCATCCGAAAACCCTCGACTTGCCACAAGGTATTAAAATCTCAATCAGAAATATCATTTATGGCATATACAAAGCAAAAGAACATGTTACAAGAAAGCCACTTATTCAAAAAATAAAGGACAGAGAACTTTGTGATATGGGTTTGACCAGTTTATCAAAAGTATGGGTTTTAGATACAAAAAACCAATAATCGTAAAGTGTTTTGCGAACTGTCCAATGTTGTTGGAAAAGGTGGAAATTTATAAGAAACTATTTAAAAAACAAGAATTCCGAATTGCCAGACAATTTGTGTTTCTTGAAGAAACATGGATTTTTGCGAAAGGAAATAATACCCAAATCATCCTGGCAAAGATTCTACCAAATGATATTCGAGTACTAGTGCGAGTAATGGCAAAATATATATTATATTGCATGCAGGAAATACGGAAGGTTTTATACCCAATGCTAGTCTTATATTTTCTTCGACAAAAAAACTGATGATTACCACGGAAATATGGACGCCGATATTTTTGAACATTGGTTTGAGGAAAAATTAATAAAAAAAACTGGAAAATCCGTCATTAATAGTCTTAGACCAATGCTTCGTATCTACACCAGAGGAGAAAACGTTTCCACAAGCAGCTAGAAAAAAGAAGCCTTAAGAAAGTGGCTGTCGGAGAAAAATATAGAACACGAACATCTAGTTTTAAAAAGCTGAATTATTAAATAAGTGCAAAGAACACCATTACTGAACTCTGAGATAGCGCG